>NC_056750.1:671182228-671384728 GCF_019279795.1 Protopterus annectens | reverse complement strand
GCCTCTGGAATTACTATTTACCTGTAGCCTCCAAACAGGCTTCATGCCTCATGAATGGAGAAAGGCAACTGTCATCCCCTCTACACAAAGGTGGGCCAACTACAGACCCATTAAGTCTCACTAATCTTATATGTAAAGCCATGGAAGGAATTATCATGAAGATGATCAATAGAGATATAGTAAACCTCCAGACACTGGACCCAGCCCAGTTTGGTTTCATCAAGGGCAGATCATGCCTACTCAACCTGGTGGACTTCTTCGAGAAGGTCATCAAAGCAATGGATGAGGGCAAAATCGTTCACACTGCCTACCTTGACCTGGCTAAGGCATTTGACACAATACCATACTCGGGCATTGTTGAAAAACTAAGGAGGTTAGGTACAAACCCGTATGTCACCCAGTGGATAGCCAAATGGCTCACAGACAGGATCCAGGAAGTCAGAATTGGGGAGTCCACCTCTACAAAGAGGCCAGTCACAAGTGGAGTCCCTCAGGGATAAATCCTTGGACCGCTCCTTTTTGGCATTTACTCTTCAGAAGTCAAGGCCAATGTCAGTGGTCTCTGGCTGACTAAATTTGCAGATGACTGCAAATTAGGAGCTGTCATTGAATCTCACAGTGACACAAATGTTCTCCAGGAGGGGCTGACACAAACAACTAGTGTCAGAGCCATGGACTAAAACTAAATGCCAAGAAATGCATAATAGTATCCTTTGGGAAGTCACCCATCCCTGGTAACTATTATATTGACAACACACCCCTTAGATTTGACCCAGTAGTCAGGGACTTATGGACACACATAGATAGTAATCTAGCCTTTGATCATCACGCGTCTACAGTGGTGAGGAAATCATTCTCTGTTGCGCAACTTATCAACAAAGGTATGGCATCTAAGTCCAAGGAAGTCATTGTTCCACTGTATTCGGCATTCAACAGACCTATCACTGAGTACAATGCCCCCTTTGGTATGTACCTAACAAGGCGTACACAACTGGAACGTCCACAGAGGTTTTTCACTAAAATAATACAGGGTGTAAGTAATATGTCCTATGCAGACCACCTCAAGGCCCTATCTCTGTATTCCGTCTTCTATAGGCTTTTGAGGGGAGATCTATGCCTTGCATACAGCACATTGTCAGACTCCACTTTGATGGACTTCCTGTATATCCACAAAACAAACAGTGCCACAATTACCCATTCTAAAGATTTAAACCTTGCCTGTGATTACAAATAGGACCTGCCGGAGAGATAGGTATGTATCCCAGAGATTACTCCATCTATGGAACAGGCTCCCCATCCATGTAAAGCAGAGTTCCTCCCTAACGCAACTCAAGTACAACTTGGATAATTGGATGGGAAACCGGAAATTCATCTCTGGTTTGGCACCTAGGTCTCTAATGCAAACAGGTAACCTGTAAATGGTTCATCTCCCAGGCCTATGCTTACACTTATCAAGGGTATCAGAACTTGTCAGTGATTTGGAATGCATGGCTAGGCTTAAAAAGGCCTTGTGGGTCATTAGCCTAGTAAACACCTATGAACGAAAGCAGTGTATGGCTGGATAAGAGAAAGTAATTTTCTAAGCAATATGTTTGTTCTATTATTTGTTCTATTATTTCCAGAACTGAAGGGCTAATTGAATTATTATTATTAGAGATGTAATCATAAATCTGAATTAAAACAAGCTATTTAACCTTTAAAAATCTTGATCAAAGAAACACAAAATAAACTACAGGATGTGTGCCATGGTCACTGAATGCACACACAGAAATGCAACCAATCACAAACAAATAAGTACAGCAAGGGAACTACTGTCCGTCAGTCTGACGAGCCTGGAACGCATTATCATGGAACATATAAACAAAGACATTGGCAACCTTCAAACACTGGACCCCACCCAGTTTGGGTTTGTGAAGGGCTGATCTTGTCTCCTGAACCTGAGTGACTTCTTTGAATCAGTCTCCAGAGCTGCGGACGAGGGTAAGGCAGTCCACACAGCCTATCTGGACCTTGCCAAGGCCTTCGACACCATCCCCCACTCTGGAATCATAGATAAACTTACTAATCTGGGTATAAATCCCTACGTCACTCGATGGGTTGCCAACTGGCTTACTGACAGAACCCAGACTGTAAAAGTAGCTGACTCCAAATTCAGCTCCAGACAAGTGGAGTACCTCAGGGTTCAGTCCTGGGACCGCTCTTGTTTGGCATCTACTTCTCTGAAGTACAGGCCAACACTAAGGGACTCTGCTAGCAAAGTTCGCAGATGACTGCAAACTCTGAGCCATTATTGAATCCCTAAATGAAGTGGATATTTTACAAAAGGGCCTTACAGAAACAGATGCTTGGTGCCAGAGCCATGGGCTCAAGCTTAATGCCAAGAAATGTATAGTTATACCCTTTGGGAAAAAACATGTACCCATGAATTACCACATAGGTGGCAATTTTTTATTTCAACCAAGGTTTTATGCTACATGTGATAGTACAAATATTGTTTACCTTGCTTGTTGCAATAATTGTCAAAGTTTTTATGTTGGAAAAACCTTGAAGCATCTAAGAGATAGAATATATCAGCATAGGTATGATAATAAAAATAAGAACGTCCAAAATGCTTTAGCGAAACACATTATTGAGCAAGAGGGGCATAGTTTTAATTTTAGGGTATTACAACCAGTTATGAAAAGTTCAAGGGAAGGAGATAATAATAATTATTTAGAAAGAATAGAATTACAATGGATTTTTAGATTAAGAGCACATTTAGCACCAGGACTTAACAGCAGCATTAATATTAAACCTGTGCTAGATGCACGTCCCATCAGAACTAAATAATATAACATACAATGCCATGTCAAACCCTGAGCTGTTGGACATGCTCCACTTAAAGAAATCCCAATCCCTCAGAGCCACATGGTCCAGGGATCTAAACCTTGTCATCACAATGAACAAAACATGCTGGAGGGACAGGTTCCAGACCCAGAGACTCCCCATACTCTGGAATAGACTGCCCTTATATGTCAAGCAGAGCACCTCCTTGTCGCTCTTCTAAAGGAACCTTGACGATTGGATGGGAGATAGGAAATTCACCCCAGGGATCACGTCAGTCGCCCTGCTAGACAGGGGTCCAGGGAAGTAAATATTGTGGGAAGAAATATCCAGGCAATTGTTATGGCTAGGCTTGTTTAGACCCTAGGGCCGATAGCCTAGTAACAACCTATGAACCTGAGCAGGGGATACGTACAGAGACATAATTATTCTATCATACTGATTACATAACTGGTTTGATAGCTGACAGTTTCTATCCAAGTTCATTATACAGGTTTGTAGTGGCTGATCTAAGTACAGGGATATGACCGGTAGCACCCTAACATTACCTGTTTAATGTATTTACTAGTGCAGATGTTTATGTATAATGATTGCTTTGTTACAATGCAAAACACAAGGATGAATTGAACTACAGGTCTCCAATTTAAATTTGTGGAATTAAAAAAAGACAATTAAATTTATGAGTCAATAAGTTAATTTTACCCGTAGGCTTTAAAGAAGCATGTACAATGATGCAGATGAATTACCAGATTCCTTATGCATTTCTGGAGTACCCATCCTAATACTGAACTACAAATAAGCTTTTCGGAAATAATTTTGTAAAATACATCTAGTGCCTCAGATAGACGAGGTCAGAATTAATCAGTTTAGTATTACAGATACAACCAGAACGACGGCACAGTATTTTTATTTCCTTCTGGTATGATATACACATTATCTTGAAATACCATCAAACATCACAGCATCTGCCTTATGGGTTTTTGAGTCTGTCCCATTAGCCCAAATATTTTCTTGCTGTGGACTCTCTTCATGCCATAATACACCGACTTTGTATGTTTACCATAATCTACTCAGTGGAAAGTATGTGTTAAATGGTATGTGTATGAACTGAGTTTCTGAATTAGGTTGATGACCTTTATATATACAGCTGAGGCTTTTGTTGGTGAAGTCTTTAGAGACTCAATACCTGCTCCATTTTCTTAGAAGATAATGTTAAACAGCTTGTTTGCTCTGTACCTTCCTACAGTTATAAAAATACTATATGTACTATATTCAAGAACACTCATACACACACACTTTTTGTTCCACCTTCCCTGCCTATCTGCCACATCTAATGAGCATTGTAAACATCTTGTCTGAAGTTACCCACAGCCCTGTAGGCTGCCAAAAAGAATTTGGAGAATATATAATACCTCCACTGTGCTCCCAAATGCAAATGCAGAGAAAGTTGAACTTTTAAAATGTTTGTCACTCCTTTTTGTTGTGAATAGTATAGGTTTTGCACCACGGTTATTATACCGATGTTCTGATACTAAAAGAAACACAACTGCTCACAAATAGAAACTAAAAGCTTTAAAGCATTTCAAGAAGCCCTTCCCTCTTTTGAAGGTGGGTGGTGGTGTGAGAGAACTAATCTGACACCATTAGGAGTGCAAAGTAAATAGACTGGATAGTACCACTTTCAAACCAGAGAGAAAATTTCCTGAATAGCACAGTCCTTTATGCTTAAATTCAGAAACATCAAGTCTACAGTTTGACATACAACAAAGTAAAACACTATTGCTATTTCTAATGATGCATTTACAAATCATTTTTAACTTATGCAAACAATTTACTTAAGCTCTATGTACTTTCTAATATCAGAAATTGTTAGAAAGTAAGAACCTGAGGGTAAAGAAAAACCTGTTTAACACAGCAAGCACAACAAGAATTTCATCAACTGGATTCCAAAACAATTTGCTCTCTGTGAAACACTGCCCCGAAACAGAATTTTTTCTGAATGCCTATGGGCATTACACAGTTTTACACCAAGTATAAACTGTTTTGGGATCTGGGGGCATGACACAGCAGTTTCGGTGTACAGTAAAATTATTCACTGGTGTCAATACAAGAAAGTGGATGAGAAATACAACTTCAGAACGTAATTAATGTTATTTCAAGGCATGTGACATTCAGTTTTTATCACTTTGCCTGTTACCAACCACAAAGCATAGGTTCTTAAGTTCATAGGTATAAACTAGGCTTATGAACACTGGGGGCCTTTTTAAGCGTAGACTTACTTCCCAAATCTATCTGACAAGTTTTGGTGCCCTGAGATTACTTCAAAGGGTATATTTTGGTTAGGGGTTAGATGGTTAAGCATTTACAGGCAGCCTCTGTCTGCAAGAGACAGTGTCAGGCCAGGGGTGAATATCCACATGTCCAAGTTGCACTTGCATTGGGTTAGGGAAAATGCCTGCTACACATGGATAGGAAGCCTGTACCAGAGAAGAGCCTGATACTTGTCCCTCCAACATGTCTTATTTATGTTGTGGATAAGATTTAAGTCACAAGCTCAAGTAATTCTTATGCTATTTGCTTTGCAAACATGCAAAAGTTCCATCACAGCAGGATCTAAGGATGTCTTGTAGGCAAGGCACAGATTACCCCTGTAGGAGACAAGAGTACAGCAATAGGGGTTTGAGGTGATCTGTGTAGGTCATATTGTTTATGCCCTGTAATTCTTGCTTTAAGTAACCTCTGTGGATTTTCCATTTGCTGCTTGTGCCTGGTCAGGTAAACACCCAAGGGTGCACTGTATGCAATGATTGTTCTGATGAGAGCAGAGTACAGTGGAATGATGACTTCCTTGTACCTGGCTGTCATACCCCTTGCTTTTAAGTTGTACAACATAGGATAATTTTCTTACTACCACAGAAACATAATGGTCAAAGGCCAGGTTACTATCTACATACGTCTCCAAATCCTTGACTACTTTGTCGACTCTTAGGAGTGTGTTATCAATGTGGTAGTTTATTTTGGTAGCAGACTTCCTAAAGGATACTATTATGTATTTACTGGCACTGAGTTTTAGAACGTGGCTCCAACATCAGTTACTTGTCTGAGCTAGGCCTTCTTGGAAGGTATTATGTGTCTGGGGAAGATTTTATGACTGTATCTAGTTTGCAGTGGCCTGCAAATTGGTCAGCCAAAAGCCCTCTGACATTGGCCTCGACTTCAGAGAGCTACATGCTAAAGAGGAGTGGACCCAGCACGGGTCTATATTATTTCTCGACAGCATAGGTTGTCGAATGCTCAATAATCGACAGCTAAGCATTGAAGTTTCAAAATTGTGAACGGCCATAATAAGCGAATACTTTCCTCGGGAAACCCCCCCAACACACAGCACTAGGGGACTCTGATAATGAGAGAACTCTTTGGGGATGTGGACACCCCATCCTATCCAGTGGGTGATACATGGGTTTACAGCTAATTTCATGAGTTTATTGACAAGCTCAAATGGGATATTGCGCCAAAAGCCTTGGACAGTTCAAAGCAGGCAGTATTAATATTTTGCCCTCAT
The DNA here is from genome assembly GCF_019279795.1 of Protopterus annectens. Taxonomy (NCBI): domain Eukaryota; kingdom Metazoa; phylum Chordata; order Ceratodontiformes; family Protopteridae; genus Protopterus; species Protopterus annectens. The sequence continues at coordinate 671,378,343 of NC_056750.1, read as the reverse complement.
CCATTGCTTTGGTGACCTTCTAAAAGGAGTCCACCATGTTAAGCAAGCATGACCTGCTCTTGATGAAACCAAACTGGATTGGATCCAGTGTCTGAAGGTTTCCTATGTCATTGTTAATCATTTCCATGACAATTCCTTCCATAGTTTTGCATATGAGAACAGTCATTCTTATAAGTCTGTATTTACCAGGGTCCATAGATGGCCCTCCCTTGTTAACAGTGATTACAGCTGCATTTCTTCATAAGATTGGTATAAAGCCTGTCTAGAGGTTACAATTAAATAGTGATTTCAGTAGTCATGACAGGCCATATTATGAGGCATATCCCAGGAAACTACTGGAACTCATCTATGTGGTGATGTTTGCCTTGAAGAATGCATCAAGAACCTCCTCCCTAGTGATAGTTTGGAAAGTTGTGATCAGTGGCGTTTTCTGAGGTGTGTCTGGGGAGGGGGGAAGGAGAGGGGGCTAAAATTGAAATGGAATTTGAATTTGTGGAAAAAAAATGCCCAAGAGGTTACAGTTCTGTGGAAGAGATGATGCACAGGCTAAAACAGTACAGCTTCCTTCCAACCAACAACCAATGAGCAATAATGGCACCCATGCCCTCTAACCAACAGATAGCTATGAGCTATGACAGCAGCACTGCTTGTCCAGCTAACAGGCCAGTGACAGACAGTAATGGTAGCTTCAACATCACAACCAATGAGCAGTGATGGCAATGGTGCCCTCCAATGAACAGCCAATAAGCAATGATAATAATGGTATCGTCCACATAAGAGTTAATGGTTGACACCAATAAGCAGTGACCATGGTGATACCCTGCAACTAACAGCCAATAGATTATGATGGTAACAGCCCCAGTTAACAGTTAATCAGCTATACTTTGCAGCGAACAGTCAATGAGGGATAAGTGCAAAAAACTTCACTCCCGACAGGGACTGCTTCCCATGGAATGCATCTATATCTGCAGTGTGACACAGACTTTGCTCAAGACCATGGAGAGCACCCCATTAGTGCAGGGTTTCAACACTTACCATGCATTCAGGCCCACTGCACTAGATGAAGACACTAACCATGGCAGTGTCTCTATATTCATAAAATAAAACATTACCCCCAGGCTTGTTAGAGAGTATAACAACCTGTAACTCCTCCACATCCAGCTTACCATTAAAAAAAAAAAAAGTTCACACACCATTGCTATCTACAGGACCCCCTCTATGCCCCCCTTGGCCCACACATCCTACATCATTTGTATGGAGTCCCTATGCATTAAGCCAAACATCATTCTCAGAGGGACTTCAACAACCTCTCCAGTAACTGGGAGACTTGTACATCCCAAACATTTATGCCCAGAGATTTCTGGACTTCATAAACACAAACTCTCTGGACAAATTAGTCTACACCCCAACTAGGATACGCAAAATTAAGAACAGAGTCCTCAACAATATGGGACAGCACTGTTCCACACCAGTTGTAACTTCATCTTTTGTCAAAGTCTATCACACATCAGTCACATTCATTATAAGACTGAATCTGGAAAGCATCCTCGAATGCTTCTGTATTCAGAGATTATGCAAAAGCCAATTTACAAAAACTGAGTGATGACCTGGTTACATTCAACATCCCCCTCCAACCTGAAGACCCCACTGCATATGCGGGATCATTTACTGCTAAATTCTATGCACATGTGAATAACTGCATAGATGCATCTGTTCCCCTCTGAAGCAGGTACAATGCCAAATGTAAAAATAAAAACCCTATGGTTAAACCCAAATATAAACAGGCACTACAATAAAAGAAAAACTCATTGCAAGCAATAATAAAATCAACAATCAAAATGTCAAAAATGCACTTGATAAACTTAATAAGGAACTCCGGCCCTTGATCAAATCAAATATGAGGAAACAATAGCCATTCAGTTAAAGAAAGCTTTATGGTTGTCTTTTGCCTGTGATTGAAACCTCAAACAATGCCCAGTACTGCACAAATCTAATATTAAAAAATACCACATAGTTAGACCTTGAGGAAATAGTTACCATACTAGCAGATAAACTTAGTTTTAACTTCACCCGCCTAATTCCCAGATTACATACCTACATCTGCACTCCCCTATATCTAGCAAGAGCAACTCCTGAAAGCATTTTCCAAGGCCAAAAAACAACTTTCGTGGGGTTTTGTGTCAGATAAATGGAGGACATGAACAGTTATTTCCCTGCACAAAGGTGGGGCACTAATGGACCCCGGGTAATTACAGACCAAGAAATCTGACCAGCCTCATCTATAAGGCACTAGAGAGAGAGAGAGGATCATTATGGAATTAATAAATACAAATGCTTGACTTAAGGCAGACTTCTTCAAGAAGGTTACTGAAGCAATGGATAAAGAAAAATCAGTGTGCACCACATATCTAGACCTCAAACATGCATTCACCACCATCCCACATTCAGGTAGTGTTGATAAACTGTCCCAGCTGAATGGTAATCCCCATGTAACTCATTAGCTACTAAACCAACTTACAAAGAGAACCCAATAAATTGGGGTAGGCAGCTCTACCGGTTCCAAAAGACATGTCACTAGTGGTGTACCCAGGGTTCAGTCCTTGGGCCACTCTTCTTTGACATTTACTTTGTGTCACCATAATCTCTCCAGAGGCCACCAAGATCATCCATGAGGGCCTTTCCCAAACAAGTAGCTGGTGTCATAACCATGGAATAAAATGAAATACCAAAAAATGCATAATAATTTCCTCCGACAGTAATGGCATTGACAACATTCCCCTGAAAATTGATTTGGTAGTTATATATCTGGGAACCTATGTGGATAACAAAGTGTCTTTCAATCACCATGTATCCACTACTTAAGAAATTAATTTTTCAGTGCACAGCCTATTACTAACTGTATGTTATTTAGGTAGAGGGATGGGATCATTCCACTGTATCTGGCACTTATTAGACTGTCCATTAAATATAATGCCGCTTCGGTGTATACCTGTCCGAACACAACACAACATGAATGACCAAAAGGCTTCTTTCCCAAGAAAATGAATGGCCTAAATCATAAACACTATATTGACCATCTGAAAGCCTTTTCCCTTTTCTCAAACAGGCTACTTAGGGTCAATGTCTGCCTTGCATACACAGCCACAACAGATCCGATCCTCACTGACCTACTGCACATCCTCAAGTCTAATGGTGGAATAAACACCCACACAGGAGATCTTAATCTTTTCTGCAATACAAACAGAACATAATGGAGGGATAGGTAAGTATCACAGAGAATACCACTTCTTGGAATTATCTTCCTCTCCACATATATTATTCAAATATAATCTGTACAAATCATTTATAGGATCATAGACAGTTACTAGGCTAATGGCCCCGGGGCCCTTACAAGCACAGCCAAGAGTTTATCCCAAAAAAACCCTCAGTCAGCACCTGTCACCCCTGTCAGTGAGGAACACAAGTGGAATCCCTGGGACAAATGTGTGGTTTCCCATCCACTCATCAAGGTTGCACTTGAAGGGGGTCAGAGAGATACTCTGATGTGTATGGGAAATCTATTCCAGAGACAGGACAGCCTCTGTGAAACAAACCTGTCTCTCTAGCAGGTTTTGTTGATGTTGCATATTAGATTCAGGCCTTTTGAGCGGGTAATGCACGAGGAGTTAGACCTATGGATATGGAGCATTTTTAGTAGGGCAGGGTCCGTGATTGCCTTGTAAGCGAGACACAGATCACCTCTGAGCAATCTGTATGAGTAGAGTGATAGTGATTTGAATCTGCCCGCACAGGACAGGTATTGGAGGCCATGGATTCTCTTTGTGAGGTACTTCTGTGGCCTTTCCAGTTGGTGCAGATGTTTGGAGAGGTACATACCAAACAGGGCATTATACTCAATTATTGGTCTAAAGAGGTAAGAGTATAGAGCAGTAATAACCTCCTTTTTTCTGGATGCAATACCTTGGTTGGGAAAAGTACAGTTTTCTACCTAGCATAAATGTAGATGTCCGATAGGTATGCATCTGCAGTCATAACATATGGGCTGTCCTGCCTCAGGCAGCCCAAAGTCTGGGTCTGGCCTCGGCTGATGTCGCACTTGCTCCGACGTCAGAACGTCTGGGGTATAAAAGCATCAGCCAATGCCATTTTCCTCAGTTTTTCTTGCCCCAGATGCCAGGTGCCCTCTAAGAAGGCTAAATTTGGAAAAAATGCCAAAAAATTGTAAAAATATATACATATATATAACTATATCAATACAAACAAATATACCACAACAGATTCCCCCAGCTAGCTAACAGAGGGGTAAGCACCCTAGGAATACCACAGAGGGGAAGGAGGGAGGGTAAACCTGACTGCAGATGCATACCTATCGGACATCTACATTTATGGTAGGTACAAAACTGTACAATGTCCTTCAAGGATGCATCTGCAGTCATAACATATGGGTAGAATACCATAGCCAATCTGGGGGTGGAGGCACTAAGAAAAAGATGGTGTAGTTAAGAGACCCTGCAGGACTGCAGTAGCAAAGCCTGCTCTGGATCTGGAGTATAAGGGTAAATTGTAATGCTTGGCAAAAGTATGCACGGAGCTCCAGGTAGCAGCTTCTAAAATGTCCTTGGTAGCCACCCCTCTTAGGAAGGCTGTAGTGGTGGCTGTGGCTCTCGTGGAATGAGGCCTAATATTCACAGGAACAGTCTTTCCATGAAAGGAGTAGCAAAAGCTAATGCAATTTCCTATCCATTTTGAGATTGTCTGTTTGGAAATTGCTTTTCCTTGTGTCCCAGCAGCATATGCTACAAACAGTTGGTCAGTCTTTCTGTAACTTTTAGTTCTGTCCAAGTAGTAGCATAATTGTCTATGGATATCCAGAGTGTGTAGTAGTTTCTTCCCTTTATTTTGTGGATTTGGGAAGAAAGTAGGCAAATGAATTGCTTGGTTCAAGGATACTCTAGATACCACCTTTGACATAAAGGTTGGGTTGGTTCTTAATGAGACTCTGTCCTGATGAAAAATAAGAAATGGCTGCACTGCCATTAAAGCTTGTAACTCGGATACTCTTCTTGCTGAAGTTATGGCCAGAAGGAATGCAGTTTTCCAAGATAGAAACTGTGAATCTGCCGATGCTGCTGGTTCAAATGGAGGAAGTGTTAGTTTTTCCAGCACAAAGTTAAGGTCCCAAGTAGGTAAAGGTGGTCTCCTTGGAGGATTGATGTTTTTGATTCCTCTGAGAAATTGCCTTAAGAGGGGATGCGAAAAGACAGGAGGATTTGCATTGTATTCTGCTGAAATTGCTGAGGCATGTATTTTAATGGAAGAATAAGATAGGCCATCGTGGAACAATTCTGCTAAGTATTCCAGTATATGTGCCATGTTCATCACTGTCACATCAAGGCCTTTTGTTGTGTTCCAACTGAGAAATCTTTTCCATTTTGCTGAGTATGCCTTCCTTGTGGAAGGGTGACTTCCATAATAATGTCCTTTACCCTCTGGGATAAGCTGTCCTGGGAAGGAGTCATGGTATTCTCCAGGCAGTTAGTTGCAAGGTCTTTAGGTCGGGATTCAGGATCTTGTAATTGTTCTGCGTCAGAAGAAGAGGCCATAATGGGAGAGGCCACGGTTTCATCTGTGATAAGCTCTTCAACAGTGGGTACCAATGCTGCCTTGGCCAGTCTGGAGCTATCAGAATCACTTTTGGCTGTTCTGCCCTGATCTTCAGTAAAACCTTGGACATTAATGGGATTGGTGGGAAAGCATAGACTTTTCGGGCTTTCCAGCTGAATGAGAGAGAGTCCACCTTCCATGCTTGTGGATGGTATGTCCTTGTGCAAAAAATTTTCAGTTGATGATTGTGGAGAGAGGTGAATAGATCTAGCTCGGGCCTTCCCCATGCCTGTGTTATGAGTAAGAAGATGTCTGGGTGCAGCATCCATGCATCCGTGGTAGTTCTGCTTAAGCTGTCTGCCAGAGTATTGTCTTTCCCTGGCACGAACTGGGCCTGTAGTTGTATATTTTGTTTCAAACAAAGATCCCATAGATTCATAGCCAGTCTGCATAGAGGGTAGGAATGCGTGCCTCCTTGCTTGTTTATGTACCACATAACTGTGGTGTTGTCTGTCCTTATTAGCAGGTGGCCTTGTTGAAGGAAAGGTTTGAAAGCCTCGATTGCATGCATCACTGCCAGCATTTCCTTTTGGTTTATGTGCATTTGCATCTGCCCTTGAGACCATAGGCCTTGGATACATTTGTCCTCCATGTGCGCTCCCCAACCTCGGTCTGAAGCGTCCGTGGTGATGATTTGGTTTGCTTTTGGTTTCAAGAAAGGCAACCCTCGGTTGGTCTGGCAGGCTAGAGGCCACCACAGGAATTCCTTCTGAAGGCAAGGCATGATTGGAATCAGAATTTCTAAGCTGTGACTGTGCTGAGTCCATACACTCCTTAGGTACCATTGTAATCTTCTCATATGCAGCCTGGCTTGTGGGATTAATATTATGCGGGATGCCATGAAACCCAGGGCCTGCAGGATTTTCCTTGCAGTTAGTTGAGTTTGTCTTTTCAGATTCTTGAAGTAATCTGGAAGTTGTTTCTGCTTTTCCTCTGTGAGAAAGGCCATTTGGGTGGTTGTATCCAGATCTGCACCCAAAAAGGTTATCCTTTGGGATGGCACAAGTCTTGATTTTTGGATGTTGACTGTGTATCCCAAGGCCTGTAGCAGCTGGACGGCATAGTTCAAGTCCTTTACCAATTTTGTCTTGCTGTCCGCTTGTATCAGGCAGTCGTCCAGATATGGGTAGATTTGAATCCCCTGAAGTCTGCAGTGTGCAATTACTGATGCCAGGCATTTCGTGAACACTCTGGGCGCAGTAGATAAGCCAAAGGGAAATGCTGAGAATTGATAATGCTCTGATCCTGCAAGAAATCTGAGGTGTCTTCTGCAACTTTGTCGAATGGGGACATGCAGGTATGCCTCCTTGAGATCTAGAGTCACCAGCCAAGACTCCTTGCCCAGCATGGGAAGAAGTTGCTGTAGGGTCAGCATCTTGAATTTCGGCACAATGAGGTAAGTATTCAGTGCGGACAGATTGAGAATAGGCCTCCATTGTTTTTCTTTTCTTGGAACAAGGAATAGCCTTGAATAAAAACCTTGGCCTTGTTCTGAAAGAGGAACCTTTTCTATGGCTTTCATTTGTAGTAATTTGGTGATTTGCTTCAAAGCCTCCGCCCTCTGATTTGGTGGCAGGTCTGGCATTCCTTGTCTTTTTGGCAATGTGTGGAAATGGAACCTGTACCCTTTGTCTATTATTTGCAGTGTCCATGAGTCCCTTGTAATGTAATGCCAATTTTCTGAAAATAAAGAAAGCTTTCCGCCCAGTGGTGCTTCTAATTGAGCCCTGGTCGGTGGAGTCAGAGGTAAGTCATTGTGTTTGTCCTGGTGTAGCAGTTGTTGTTGCTGTAGCTGCATTACCTCTCTGGTTGGATGGCTGCCACTGCAGATCTCTGTAGTGGCCTCTAGCTTGCCCCCTACCTCTGGTACGCCTGTTCCTGCCTCTCTGTAGTCTGTCTGAATCTGGAAAGGACCAATTTTTAGTAGGCCAGTTTCTGCTGAATCTCAGTGGTTGTACCTGCAGAAAATCCTTGACTGTTTGCACAGATTTTGCCTTTTCTTCCTACTTCTTTAAGACCTCCTGGGCTGTGGAACCAAATAATTTTTGTTTTTCCATTGGAGCATCCAGGAGCTTAGCTTTAACATGGTCCGGTAGAGCTTGTTCCTTCAACCAGGCATGCCTTCGTATAACTGCCCCTGTCATTGCTGACCTACCTGAAGCTTCCAGTGCATCATAGCCACATTGCAGAAAATGGTTGCTAACCTGCTGTGAGTTATGTACCAGATCCTGAAGAGATTTACGGTCAAGAGGCTCAGAGGAGGAAAGTTTCTTATACAATTCATCTAACAAATACTCTTGGTACTGAATCTTATGGAACTGACAATTTAATGCCCTCATAGAAAGAGTTGCAGAAGTATATACTTTCTTTCCCCATCGCTCTAAAGCTCTAGATTCCCTTTCAGAAGGTAAAGGATTTTTAGCAGTGACAGCTGCAACCCCTTTAGGGCCCTGTGAAATGGTTTCTGGGTCTGCAGTGTGGGCCTTGTACAGGTGAAAGTGAGAATCCGGAACCTTGTAGTACCTATCTGGTTTGGCAGGAGCCGGAGGCAGAGAATCAGGGGCTGTACTAGCATCAGAGTACACATCATCAACAACATTCAAAACAGGAGGAATAGCCAAAGGCCTATGCTGAGGTAAATGTAAAAAGGTCCTTAATCTTTTTCTGGAATGAGAAAATTCCTGGCCCTGCCATTGGAAATGCTCCCTCATGGAATGCAGTGTCTCACCAAAAGAAAATTCTTCAGGAGGGGAGGCCGAAGGAATAGATTCTTCAGCATCAGAATCCTCGTAGGCCGAATAAGCCTCCTGCTGGTGCTCTGACAACACAGATTCATCCGTAGACTCATCTGAAGAGTGGGGGTCAGAGGGCTCAACTCTGGGCCTTTTATCTGGAGATGGAAGAGGGCCCTTGTCCGGGTGAGGTTGAGAACCTCTAATTAAGGAGATAAGGTCCTCTGCTAAGCTGAGAATTTGAGTGCTGGTAGAAGGCCTCTGAGAGGTAGACTTGGGAGGCAAGGCTTTGGCAAGACTGGCAGCTTTAGCCCTAGAGAAGGCCTTAATGCACATGGATGCAGGGGGTCTGGCTGCACCACGTGCAGGGGTGGATTTGTCTAAAGGAATGGTGTCGGACATGTCCTGGACACCGGTTAGTTCAATAACCGACTCGGCCGGAGCCTCCGAGGCCGAGGAGTTCGGTTGTAAGGTTTCGGTAATAGGAAGCACCGAGGACTCGGTTTCAGCCGAAACTGAGACACTCGCGGTAGGCCTGACCGAGGTTTCAGCCGAAACCGCGGACTGTGAGGGTCGGTCCTTGTCCTTCCGTTTTTTAACTGTATGTGAAGTCGGAGTCTCCGAAGGCATTATATAAGCAAAGTTAGTCCCAAAATATTCCTCTGCAAACTCCGACCGATGAAGGAAGCACAGGCAGAGCAGGCTGAGACGTCGTGGTCTGGGCCTAAGCAAGGTAGACAGTAAGAGTGGAAATCCTTATGAGGTATTTATTTCCCACAAGTTAAACAATTATTTACTTTATCTGACATCGTCTGAGGCAAGAAAGAGTCCCCAACGGGGTACTTAGCTTTTTCAAAGTCTTCGGTAGCTGAATCAAAGGAGCTGGCCGACCGGCACTTGCGAACTGTTTCTGCTTCGGGCACCGCGCAGCAAGAAAGACTGAGGAAAATGGCGTCGGCTGATGCTTTTATACCCCAGACGTTCTGACGTCGGAGCAAGTGCGACATCAGCCGAGGGCAGACCCAGACTTTGGAATCCGTCCGACCGAAGGGCTGCCTGAGGCAGGACAACCCATATGTTATGACTGCAGATGCATCCTTGAAGGACATCTTCAAATTCACCCCTGGTTTGGCAACCTTATCCCTTATGGATAGGAGTAATATTTAAATGTTCTACCCAGATCTGAGCTATTCGTACTTAAATTCGAATGGCTAAAGACTTCTTTAGAAGCCTAGACCTGCATTCCCATGATCCTCATGGATCAATAGCCTAATAAGTACCCCATAAGGCAATGGTCAATGAGTGAAGAAGACAATGGTCCCATCTAAATAACCACCAATAAGCTATGATGGCAGCTGTGGCCCACAGTTAACAGCCAACTATTTGCGCCTTGCAAGTAACAGTCGATAAGCAATGAAAATACTATGCCCTCCGTGTAAAAGCGAATGAGTAATGATATAATGTTTTGTTCTGACTGAAAGTGAATGAGTAATGAAGCCAAAAGTCATCTTTCCATCAGACGCCAACGTCCTGTGACGGTAATGGTATCCACCAGATAACAGACAATGAGTGATGTGGTAATGGAACCTTCCAGCTAGCAGCTAATAAGCAATGTGAAAAATGAAGGTAATAGTGTCCTTCAACCAACAGTCAATGAGTGACCATAGCAATTATTTGAAGAGTTGCCTCATCCAACCGAACTGTGATGAGAGAAGGGAAAAAAGGGACTGAAAATGCAAAGAAAACTCCAATGCTAATGGGATGTGGACATGCAGATAATGAATCTCAGTTTCTCTTCATATCTGCAGAAAACAGCAAGTAAGGTGATACAGTGTTCAGAATACTAGACGTTTTGTCTTGTGGTGAGCATGTGTAAGATGACAGCTGACTGTGTTCAAGGTATAAGTTTTGTATTGTATTTTTTTATGTTTTGGACACCTTCTTTTGGCCTTTATAACAATTATAGCTTTCTTTTCAGTCTTGCCATTAACATTCATGCAGGAGATTTGGTTTGCAACACTTTTTTTAATTTTGCATTCCTCAGCGTACTTTGGGTATACTCTGTATATAAAAAGATTAACACAATCGAAAGGGGCAAAGCTACTCACATGGGCATAATCATGCACAGTGTGTGACACAAAAACCTTCTGTGGCCACACAAAAGGAAATGTTGCAAGCATCTATTGCCACAGTCTTCTACAGAAAGCTGAAGTTCTGCTTTTTGGAGATGGAAAATACAAACATTTTTCTCAGAAAAAGCAAAGAAATCCAACAAGTTCTTCAAAGAAAATCACAGAGAAAATCAGCAATGTGACAAGTGTCACAAGAAAGAACTGCTCAAATCCAGAGGACCAGTTAAGAACTCTTGTGACAATCACATTATTGCTTTCTGAGATTCCATGCTGATAAAGCTAATGTGTTTTGCTATGGAAAAAAAACCCATCATTGCTGCTGCCATGAAGAAGCAGGATTACCAATATGTTCAGATGCCAGTAACTTTAGGGAACAGCAGGAAATTTGAAAGATTGTTGTACTTTTTTTTTTTTTTAACACTCAAGTTATGAATAAGAAAGTATAACTCCTGACCTCCTGCAGCAAAACAGAAATTAACACATTAAAAACATTCCTGAAAGAAATCTTTGCTCCCGTGTACCCCACAACATGGGGAAAGGGTGACAATTCCTTTAGGGCAGGCCACTACTATCAACGCAAAAAATGAACAATGAAAAATGAATGTGTGTGTGACAAGGGCAATGACAGAGACAAACTCTGTGCATAATAATCCATTTTATTTTGCTGTACAGACAAGTTTACTTTTAACACATGTCCATTTAGTAGTACTGACTCCATCTGCCTCTAGCATATATGCTTAGTAATGAAATTGGATAGTAAAGTCTCAAGTTTGGAAAGAGTGTAAATGTATCTAGTTCCACAGATGCCTCACTTTCTCATTAATAATCACTTTAGTATATATAGATATGGATCTACAATTAGTACACAAACCAGGAAACTTTCCAATGAGAAACCATGAATCAGTTAAGTCAACAAAGGAAAACGACGACTATAAAAGCACCATAAAAAAGTATCCCTCCAACCCCACATCTCAATATTCTAACACTTTCAAAATCAAGACCTTTCTGTAGCAATACTATTTGTAATAACAGAACACTTCTCCTTCAAATAAGGGTTATAACTCTAATGGAGTAAAATTAAACAAGAACAGGCCAGATGGAATTTTTCATGCAGTATATTCATTTTAGGGAGATATGAAAAAGTCCAGACTAGAACAAATTAACTGATGTTTGTTTTTAAGCATGACAGATATTTATCCATTCAAATCAGAGTCATCTAGCTCTATATTATGGGTCTTTGTATGTATGCTTCCCTTCTGACAGATGAGTTATTCAGCTGCACAGCCTGAGTTCAAGGCTAGAGAGGAGGAGGCCAAAACCTTCAATGCACATATAATCCCAAGACAAAAGCGCTTATCTTTGGTTTATTTTTTTAACTATTTGGCTTATTAAAGATTCTGTTTTTACTTTTTGAGCATATTTTTACTGTTCAGCTCAAGTTCGTTATCCCCTGTGGGCGTGGTGTGGTTTTGCTTTCATGTGGAAGGAAATGAAAGCACATAGTGAAAACTCACTTGGACAAAGGAAGGAGAAGCAACTCTGCACAGAGGGCCACCCAAATGAAAATCAAACTGAAGTACCCAGAGCTGGGAGGAAGCAATGCTAACTGCTGTACCACTGTGATGCCCTAATGCAATCCAACTTTCTGAAAATTACAACAGCCCCAAAAGCTACTGGCTACGAATTATTAGTCAATATTAACAATGTTTACATGAGTTGAATGGACAAGAAAAAGTGTCCAAGTATGAATGCAAGTACATTTTTGGTAATTGCCTGGTGGATTATTCTTCAAAAACAAGGAATTGGAATCTGTCTAATTTGTTATACAGGCAGGAGTCACAGAGTGTAAGTGGCTAGTTTATCTGTTACTGGCTGAGTAGTGTTAGCTTTTGCTGAGTAAAGCTTAAGGCTTGTATCTCATTTTTTCTATATATTATAACATACACATCTAAAGCAAAAGACAAAACTGTATGAATTCATGCTCTAAAGAAAGCAGGTTGGATTATTTTGGCTCCCCTAAATCAATTATGATTTAAATATATAAAAGCTGAACAGCACCGCATAGAGGGGAAACCAATCTGCCCTCTACAGTTAGGCACATATCTTACTAGCTAACTTCATACCTCAACATCAGGCACTTCATTCAGGTTTAGAAGGTTGAGGATGTAAAATATTTTCTCGCATTTATAATCCTTTGCAAACCTTGGCGTATCAATTACAGCTCGGATTCGATGATGGATCTTCCCAAAAGGGCCTTCAAAGGAGGTGGGTGCCATTGCTTATAAAAAAACAACAAAAATTATAGGTTATAAAATTCCTTTTGTCAGTGAGCAAATACATTTATTTTAATTTCTAAACAAAATTATTTTCAAAAGTAGCCAGATGAGTCAAGTACTATCTTTCTACAATCCTAACACATCCTAGGTACATAAGCAAGGTTTTGTGGGGCCTGTACCCACTTCCTATGATCCAGTATGACAGACCTACTGCATCCCTTAATCAGCTGTGCAAGCACTCTGGAACCAATGACTATGTTGCACTAGACAAACATTGCTTACCTAAAGGGAAAGCAGTATCTGCAATTTATTACAGTAATCCCAAGTCACTGCTCCTTCCTCTCTCCAAAAAACACTGACCTTAAATGGGCTGTTACTGTGGTAAGCAGTAAACCATTCCTCCACTCCAACACCTCTACACTGACAACAACAGTAAAAGTTAAGAAATGCAGCCTGTTCTCTGCAGAATTTAAACCAACAAGGTGCATACAGTTTTGTCTAAAGCACATAGAGAAATACATATTTTTGTGTGGTGATTTGTAGATGTCATGTCAACAGCAATCAGAGGGAGGTACAGTGCTGTAAGGAAGATGCATGCTGAAAGTTTACCTTTCAGAGGATACAACACACATGCCAACATGGGATAAAAAATATGTAAGTCACCAACTGAATCACAAACTGTAGGTGGAAAAGCAGCAATGGAATGTGCAAAGCCAAGAAACAAATTGCTAGCTAATCAAAAGGACTGCAAGGTCAGAAAATCCAGGTAAAACTACAAGCAGGCCTACGATTTTATGGTCAAGAGTTGTGGTGCTGACTGGTATGATGACATGGGCTGAGGCTACTGGAAAATTACTTATTTTTTCCATTCTTTTTCAAATGCACAGCTACGGTTTACTTCACAGTTGTGCAAGGTGGATGCAAGCGATGCAGCTGTTAACACATGATGAGGCCTTGAGGAAATAATGACAAAAGGCAATCCCTTCAAACCCAGTGAACTTCACGTACCTCCAATTTCTCCAGTGTAGTTTACTCTCACTCTTTTCTAAATAATCCACTTCCTGTTCCTTTACCTCTGTTACAATATTCACTGCTTTAAGTATAGTTACTTCAGACTTTTATTTATTTATTTTACATTTGTTTACCGGGATAGTCCGACTGGACACAGGCCCATTTACAGCGGAGGCCTGGGGAGAAAAGCTCCGTACAATTAACACTAATAGTAAACACATACAGTACAAGTCAGACATAGAATATAACAGCTGTAAGGCACTTTTATACAGACAATAGCAAAATCTTAAGTCATACAGAAGATTACATTTAGGGGATTGCAGTGGAGATTCCTGAGTATGTAGCAGAACACAGAAATCTGCAAGAGTTGCTAGTTATTTGTTACCAGGTGGGGGTTTTATGTGATGCATGGGCATAGCCAAGAATTCATTAGGTGTGCTTTGAGAGAGTTTTCAAATTGTGTAGTTGAAGAAACAGATGTCAGAGGGGTGGGAAGGTTGTTCCACTTTCTATCTATGTTGTGGGAGAATAGAGTTTTCCCTGCAGAGTTTTTGGCTTTAGAGATACAGAAGAGAGATTTTTCAGACGAGCAGAGGGGCCGATTTGATACGTAATGGGTTAGGAGTTGTTTTAGGGATAAGGTTTTGTCAGGATAATACATGATATTGTAGGCAAGTATTAATTGGTGAGAGTTAAGTAGTTGAGGAAATGCAAACCATTTTAGCCCTCATAAAGCCTGACAGTGATGGGTTTGGAAGGTGGAGTTATTAGCAAATTTGGCAATTTTATTGTAGCAAGATTCAAGTTGTTCAAGGTCCTGTTTTCTTGTGTGGGTAAGGATTGGTGCGGTGTTCGTAAGTGTGGACAGTACGTGTGTTTGGACTAGTGTAATTCATGCCTGATCAGATAGGAATTTTCTATGTCTGTATAAAGTACCCGATTTTTTGTGGACCTTTTTAATTGTTTGTGATATATGGACATCAAATAGTAGCTTATTGTCAATTGCTACATCAAGGAATTTGGTGTGGTCAGTGGGGGGGAGATGTTAGTACCATTTTTGGATGTGATTGTAAAAGGTTGTTGGGTGGTTTTAGTTTTGTTGGGAGTAAATATGAGTAATTTTGTCTTGTAGGGATTGAGGATGAGCTGGATCTGGGTAATCCAGCTTTCCATGGAGGTAAAAGATTCCCGTGTAAGTTTTGTAGGGTAGTGAGTGATGGTGCAGAGCAGATGAGAGTTGAGTCATCTGCATACTGTACGAGTGTGGCATGCTGGGTGGAGGTATGAAGGTTGTTTGTAAATATAGAGAAGAGTAGTGGGCCCAATACTGAACATTATGGGACTCCTATGGTGGTTGGAAGTAGGGGAGATAGTTTGCTTTGCCATTGGACAGATTGTTGTTTGTCTGATAGGTAGCTTTTAAACCAGGGTACTGTGGAGGGGGTAAAGAATAGGGAGGCCATGGAGTCTAGTAATATGGTGTGTGACACCATATCAAATGCCTTAGATAGGTCTAAGAATATTGCTGATATGAAGTTCTTGTTTTTGTGTAGGTTAACTGTATTTGTAAAGGAGAGGAGAGCGATAGTAATGCTATGGTGCTGCCGGAAGCCATGTTGTGTAGGAGAGAGGAGATTGTTAGAGTTCAGGAATTGCATAACTTGAGAGTGAATGCACCTTTCAAGTATTTTAGATAAGGGGGGGTAGGATGGCTATGGGACGGTAGTTAGAGAAATCATAAGAGTTTCCGTCTTTATGAAGAGGGATTACATATGATACTTTCCACAGCTGTGGGATGTAGGATTCCTGAATGGAGCGGTTAATAAGGATGGAAACAGGGTAAGACAGGGAGTCAGCTGCTATTTTTAAGAAATTGGCTGGTAAGTTGTCTGCTGCAAGAGTTGAAGGTTTAAGTTTTTGCAGCAGTTTAACTGTAGTGGTAGGGACAGGTGAGAGGGTAAAGGAGGGGTCATTATTAAGGGGTTGGTTTGGGGTGTGTGAGTGGTTGTTTTTGGAGAGTCGAGTAGATAAGGATAGGATGGTTTCTGTGAAATGGTGGTTCAATTGGGAAGCAATGTCTTTAGTGTTGTTGTCAGTGGTTGGAGTTGGAGTGGATGTTTTACCTGGGTTAAGCAGGGAGTTGATGCAATGCCAGAACTTTTGGGGGTCTCTCGTGTGTTTGTTTTGGATATTAAGGAAGTAGGTTTGTTTATTGAGTTTGTTTTTTTTTTTTCTTGATTTCTTAATTTTTGGTAATTTTGTTTGGATAAGTTTGTGTTTTCTCTTTTCCATGCTTTCCAAGACTTATCTCTAGCTTTTAGTAGGGTTCTTGTGTCCCTGCTTAGCCAAGGTGTATAGTTTGTCTTAACTTTGATTTTTCAAATGGGTGTAACTGAATTTAGGACAGTAATAAAAGTGTTGTTAAAATAGTCGACAGCTTGGTCCAAACCTAATGTTAGTAGTGGGTCCCATTTACAGTGTATTAGGATATGGTTAAGATCTTGTACATTCATTTTGCTGACTTTGATTTATATTTTCTAGTAATTGCTTTTCCAGCAGCAACCAGAGTTAAACTTAACAAGGCCTTACTATGTCTAGGCAATGCAGATCCTGTATCCCAGCTGAAAAACATAATTTCCTTAGTTATACTCATTTGTTCTCCCAGTATTCCTGACACAGTACCTTGTAGGGAATTTTTAAAGTGTGCCAACTTATTACACTCCGAGAACATGCCCACAGGTAATGTGTTCCACCCCATTACACCTCCAACATTTGCCACCTACCTGAGGAAAAAAATCTTTGGATTCTGCTTGGGGTATAAAAGTATCTTTGTAAACACTTCCAAGCAAAAATCCTAAATCTTTTAGATTTTGTTGCATACTTGGGAGTCATACACATGTCCTCCCATTGTTTCTTTGCGAATTGTAGTTTTCTGCTTGTATAATGTACAAGAACCTTAACTGTGTAGCTCTAAAATATCCCTTTAAATCAGGTAATCCTAAACTTACTTGTTCTACTGGCAGGATCAATGTATCCCACTGGACTCTTGCCTCTTCCCTGCCCAAATAAAATCCTTCAACTCTTTATTAATTACTATCCACAACTTCTCCTCTAGTTGTTAAACATATGCCTGCTCTAGTACAAAATTAAATGGACTAAAAACATTTTTATTGCTTGTATCTTTGCTTTTCCTATACGTAGTCAAGAGCTTCCAGTTTCTAGTGTTTGTATTATCTTTTGTTTGTTTATTCTCTTCCAACATATCCTTAGCTACCATAATAAAATCCTTTTCAAGCCACACTCATAAATACTTCATTTTATCAAGTACCCATAACTATGGGTACTGCTGAACCAATTCATGTGTAGGTACATATTATAGCTATAACCTTTGTTTTATCTTCATTAATTTTATATACAGTGGAAACCTGGAATTGTCTCAGAATGTTCCAGAACACCTGGATGTCTTTTTCTGATTCCATCACATAAAAAACAATACCATCCACAAATAAAGCCAACTTTTCTTGAACACCATACCAATTATAGCTTTGAATTTCTGAATCCATTATTTTCTTTGCCAATGGATGTAAATATACCACAGATAAATGGGAGAGAAGACACCCTTGCCTGGTTCCTCTGTTCACACACAACACATCAGACAGGAACCCTCCCACTTTGACTTTTTCCTCTGATCTCTCACATATCCTTCTAATTAACCTTATTATTGTATCAGGAAATGCAAATGCTTCCACTTCCCTACTCATAAAATCCAAGCTTAATCTCTTGAATGCTTTCTCTGCATTCACCCACCAATAACAATGGTGTTTTCTTGCTTTCTGCCTCAATCTAGATTATCAGTGTTCTATTAATGTTGTCAAATGTTTGCCTCCCCTCCACAAAACCACACTGGTCCATATCTATCACCTTTGCCATTCTTTTAGCCATTACAGGCAAATTTATAATCATGGTTTAAAACTGAAATGGGCCTATATGAAGCTGGATCAGATAGGTCTTTACTGTCTTTAGGTATTACAGCCACCACAGCTTATTTCATGGATGTTAATGTTTCCCCTCCTTTTAAAATACTGTTAAACAAAAGCTTCCAAATCTTTATCACTATCTTCCCTCCTAGCTTCCAAACTTCCACTAGGACATACATCATTTTTATCACATCTCCTCCTATCTTAAATGTTAGTTGTTGTCTCATCTACTTCTAACTTTGGCATAGTTAAGTATTCCATAAGTAGTTATATTTATGCTTTTTCTTGATTTCCCAACTTTTCTGCCTTATACAAATTTAAATAAAATTTCCAAAATATAGCCACTATCTCTACAGGATATCTGGTTATTTTTCTTATAAGCTCCCCAAGTTTGGCAAGAAACCTTTCTACTTTGTCACCTAAATTAATGTGCAAAAAGATTTTGCGCTCTGGAGTTATCAAAAACAGTAGCTTAACAGCAGTATTTTGAAATTCATGCATTTATTCAGGTACTCCCTTATTTTCTCTTTAGCACTCTGCCATTACATCTCTTCTTGTTCTGTGCAATTCCTCTTATGTTGTAATACTTTAACCTTTTGTCAGCCCTGTAAATATTTCTTATTATTTTTAACCAGATCTCTCTGTTTTACTTCTACCCTATTTTTAAACTCCACTTTCATTTTAACCCACTCACTAGCCATACCGTCCGGAATATCTTCCATGTTCCCTAATAATGTCCACTACCTATTCCTTAAATTCTTCTCTTTTTAACAGGTAGGTGGGGAAGTGCCAGTGTCTCATCTTTCCTTCATTACACTGAATTTTTATCTTGGTAATTATTGGTGCAGGATTTGAAATAGTTATTGGATGTTGTATCAAAGTTCTCAATTAAATGCACATGTTCCTGGGAAATATAACTGCAGTCTAGTCTAGCGCACTTACTGTACCTTGCGGAACATGTAAATTATTTTCTAGTTCATATTACTGAGTACATATCTTTCTTATCAAATATTTTCATAAATTTCTTTTGAAATCTACACTCTTTTGTTATATTTTCCCTTGCAGGCCACAGAGATATGTCCTTACTGTTGCAAATCAAATTTCAGTCCCCACCTACAAGTAATATTCCCTACTGAAAGATGATTATTTTTCCCCAAATGTTTTAAGCTCCATAATAGCAGTTTTAGGTGGAATACATTGTTACAAAAAGAGGTACTGCCAGCACAACTAGCTTGAATTTCGCAAATAATTATGTCATTTGTGAATCAAAATGATTTATGTAAGATGCTTGTGTTACAAATATATTAGAACCGTATGCCATGTGTATATCAAACATGTTTGCACAGATGTTTGCTTTGAAAAAGTATTTGTAAAGTGCAGCAGATTTTTAAAAAATCTGAAATTAAATCACTTTATAGGCTAGGCCATAAAGATGCTATCTTACAGGTTTCAAGACAGCCAGAGACACAAAATCTGTAATAGGAAGCTTTCTGTATTGTCTTTGGGTGAATTAATTGCCACTCAGGAAGAGTAGAAGTCTTTAGCTGTTTTACGACCTCCAGAAGCTCAACAGATATGAGCAGAAGCCCTTGTGTGTGTATTTTTATGGGTAGGTGCTAAATGCTGCCAGCAACAGGGGTTTTGCCTAGGAACTAGAAGTCAGATGACAAGTGATGCCACTCTGCAAGCTATCCCAGCAGTAATATTTTGGATATTATTTTGAGAAGTATCTTAGAGTGAGACATAGCATTCTTTATTCTGGGCCTGATAAGAAGAACCATTCAGCACATCACCTGTCTTGCTCTATTTTAAGTTATTACGTTATAGTAATTCTCTTAGTTACAGTCAGGAATATAGTGAAGCTTAGTTTAGATATTAGTTTTCTTTATTTGCTCAAGACTTATTTCAGTGTTGTTTTAAATATTTCCTGTGAATTTGAACTCTAATGTCACTGTGAATATATACTTAGTATTTTCTTGTTCTTTTATTTATTATTAAATATATTTAAACCTTTCATTGTGGTTGATCTTAGTTGAGATTGAAGTTATGAAAGTACTTGCATATTTATTTGGTGACACTGTGTGGGCCACTCCTAACAGCCTTACTCTTGGTCAGACTACCATATGTATTAATATTAATTTCACTCAGTATATTGGATACCCTTGGAAGAGCCTTAAGGTAGCTGGCAGAAGGGTTCTGGGGGCAGTGAAAACTACCTTATATTCTGGGCAAGAGGGGCACAGTGTGTGTGTGTGTGTGTGTGTGTGTGTGTGTGTGTGTGTGTGTGTGTGTGTGTGCAGATATCAAATCTCAAAGAGTGTATATGTCAGATGCTTGGGCAGGGACACGAAGCACTGATTGAAAAGAGTGTTGGAGGACTTGGCTTGGAACCCTGGCTAAGGACTTAATAGGAACAAAGCACTTGTAAGGGGATCCTACAAAGATAGAGTTGTAGTGTAAGCCAAATTCTTTATTAATCCACAGTAAAAGCAGTCCAAAAAAATGATCACAACACCCATGCAGACGGACAATAGAGGTACGACTGCTGAATTCTACACAAATGCACTTTATAAGCACTTATCATGAGGGCATGGATCATGCTATCCCTAACAGAACCAACTTGCTATCCTCCAAAAAAAGGAAACCAATCTGATGGTCCCCTACCATAAACAAACTCTACAACAGAAGAAAGAAACGGTTGCAAAAAAGAGTAAAATCCCATGATTGGAGGAACTCCCTCGTCAGCCTCAGTAAGAAGCTGAGATCCCTCATAAAACCCTCCAAAGCTAGTTACGAAAACAAAATCACCACTGATTCTAAAGACAACCACAAAGCATTCTATAGCTATGTCAAGAATCTCAATGGCAACACTCAGATCTGCTCTGAGTTACAGCACATTGGCACTAAATATACAGAACCAATTGATATTGCCAACATCCTGTCAGATTGGCTCAGTGCTAACTTTACCCCCCTCTCATCCCCTAAAGGGCCCATCTCTATACCGGAAGAATGCAAAGTTCCTGTAATCACGGCTGCACAGGTAAAAAACACACTCTCCAAAGTCAAGAACACAGCATCCATGGGACCTGACAACATCCCAGGCTGCATTCTACATGAACTACAGAATGAACTGGCACCCCACCTAAGCACCATGTTCAATCATAGCCTCACCTCAGGCTTTGTGCCCACTGAATGGCGCACCGATAGTTATCCCACTCCACAAAGGGGGAGCCACCACGGACCCTGGGAACTATCGCCCCATTAACCTAATGAGCCTGGTCTGCAAGACCATGGAATGTATCATCATGGAACTTATAAACAAAGACATTCGTAATCTCCAAACTCTGGACCCCACCCAGTTCGGGTTTGTAAAAGGCAGATCATGTCTCCTAAATCTGACAGACTTCTTTGAAGCAGTCACCAAAGCCGAAGACGAGGGTAAGGTGGTTCACACAGCCTATCTAAATCTCGCCAAGGCTTCTGACACCATCCCCCACTCTGAAATGATAGATAAACTCACTAAACTAGGTAAACATCCCTATGTCACAAGATGGGTTGCCAACTGACTCACTGGCAGAACTCACATTGTGAAAGTAGCAAACTCCAAATCAGACTTCAGACCAGTGACAAGTGGAGTACCACAGGGTTCAGTCCTGGGTTCTCTCCTGTTTGGTATCTACTTTTCTGAAGTAAAGGCTAACAAAGTTTGCAGATGAATGCAAACTAGGAGCCGTAATCGAAACTCCTAATGATGTGGACTTCCTACAAAATGGCCTCACTGAGACAGATGCCTGATGTCAAAGCCATGACCTCAAGTTCAATGCCAAAAAGTGCATGGTCATCCCCTCTGGTAAAAACTCTGTACCCATGAGCTACCACATAGGTGGTAGTCTACTTAACACCAAAAGTGTGTTAAGAGACCTTAGGACACAGGTGGACAGTAGTCTCTCCTTTGATAATCACACTGCCACAGTGGTCAGGAAATCCTTCTACGTGGCACACCTCATCACAAAAGGTTTCTCATCCAGGAAAAAAGAGGTCATTGTTCCCGTCTACTCATCACTCATTAGACCCATTATAGAGTATAATGCCCCTTTTGGTATGTACCTCACAAGTCATCTACACCAACTGGAAAGGCCACAGAAATACCTCACAAAGAGGATTACCGGCCTCAAACAGATGCCCTACGCAGACCGTCTCAAAAAACTCCAGCTTTACTCCGTCGAATATCGCCTACTAAGAGGCAATCTCTGCCTAAGATACAAAGCTATGTCAAACCCAGAGCTGTTGGACATGCTCCACTTAAATAAATCCCAATCCCTCTGAACTACACGTTTTAGGGACCTAAATCTTGTCACCACAATAAACAGAACATGTTGGAGGGATAGATTCCTGTTCCCCGAGACTTCCCATATTCTGGAACAAACTACCTACCTATATCAAACAAAGCTCTTCATTAGCACTCTTCAAGAAAAATCTTGATGATTGGATCAGAAATAGGAAATTCACCCCGGGGATTACCTCTGTGGCTCTGCTCAACAGGGGCACAGGAAAATAATTTTCTTGGGTGGCAAAAGCCAGGGTACCCCTTTGGCTAGACTTATATAAGCCCTAGGGCCAATAGCCCAGTACCTATCTATAAACCTAGGACTTAAAAATCCATCTAGAGTTAGAGACTTGAATTGGAGACCAAACATTTGGAACAAGAATCAGCAGAGAGACTGTGGTATTTGGAGGCTGAAGAAAAGGAGAAACAGATGGAATTACAATTAGCAGACAGACTGAGCCATCTGGAAACCAAAGAAACCATGAAAAAGAAATGCTGACTCTTTGCCAGGGTCATGGTGATAACAGGGGAAGGGAGTAACCAAACCCCACAGAAACAATAACGATCAGTAAATTTCTTCCACAATTTACAGAGGAAAAATAATAAACAGAAGGACCACCACAGCAATAGGCATAAAACAGCAGTTTAATAAAGGCAATGACAAGCGCTTTCATGTTAAATACAATGCTTCTGCAGGTCTAATACAGTGTATAAAAAACATTTAAATACCACATTTAAAAATGAAATAGCCAATCATAAAAAAACATTCACATCACATGATCTCAAGGTAAGGAATAATTAACATATCTTCTGCCCTTCAATGGTTGGCTTTAAAGGAATACAGCCATTTAATCCTGGATACCTGTCAGCTTGCTATTTCAGTATCCAGTGTAGCTCAGACCTTTCTGTGAGATTAATCAAATTCCCCCCTCTATCACTGGGATATATCTGTTGAAGTCCTGTAAATAAAAAAGTGTGCCGTTGATGTTCCAACATGTGTTTGGCAAGTGCATTCTTTATGTCCCCCTTTCTAATGTCGTATAAATGCCTAAGTATTCTATCTCTCAGTCTTCTGTTAGTCTTCCCTACATAAATACATGCACATGAATCACAAGTAGCCAAATAAACTATATGTTGAGTTGAACAATCCATGTAATGTCGAGGTATGAATTCAAAATTCATCTTGGGATGTTGAAACATCTGATTCTTAGAAATCATGTTACATGCACTACACATACGACAGGCAAACATACCAATTATTACAGAGGCACTACTGTCTGTTGTGCAATTTCTGATACCACATAAGATGTCTCTTTGGACTCAATAAATTTCTAAAACTAAAGGAGGGGGTATCTCCTATAACAAAAGTGTTTTTCTCAACAATAGTTAAAAATTTACAATTCTTATGTAGGATCTCACAAATAGGGCCTACATCATAGGTAAATTTAGCTGTATACCTTAACTTAGATGGTCTTGCTCTATTTCCAACATTAGCATACATATTAGAACAATTGGAAAAAAAAACAGCTTATAAACCATTTCCCTACCATCATATATCAATTTTCTGTGCATATTAATTTTATTTTCACTATAACCTCTTGCCATGAAATTATTACATAATAAAATCAATGTCTTTATTGAACATTACCTCCAACGTACACAGCCTAGAGACTCTCAAACTGTCCTTTGACAATGTTTGGATATACATGCCTAGGATGCATACTATAATAACTTAATAAATTATTTTTCCAACAACTTTTATGATGCAATGACATTTCAAGATGACCAGTATCATTTAGCTCCAAATGTACATCTAAAAAATCTATTGCGTTACTAGAACATGACATTGTAAATTCTAAGAAATCACTACATAATAAAAGATATTAATTCTTGTTGTGAGCCCCTCCACAAAATAAAAACGTTGTCCACGAAACGATGATAGAACAATACATGCTGACTATATTCATTTATATTCAAAACAAGTTCTTCCCATTTACTTGAAACTAAGTTCACATAGGAATTTAAACAGGGGATCCCCATTGCAATTCCCCACTGTTGCAAACTTATAGAGTCCACATGTACAAAAACTTTATTTCTCAAGATAAAATCTAACAAATGGCAATTATTATTTACAGTCACATTCCTAAGACCACCTTTATGTGTTAGGACATGTCTAACTGCTTCAATACCATAGTAATTGGGAATCGAGGTACATAAATTCCTAATACTTGGCGTGACCAACAATAAATTAGAAAAATCATTTACTTTCCTTATAAAATCATATAAGCCATTTAAAAACTGATTGATGTCCTCCAATATATTGGGAAACAATAACATAACATATTTTAACTTATTTTCTACATAAACAGAATAAGCTTGAGTTACCCAACCTTATCCAGCAAGAATCGGTCATAGAGGGGGGTTACAGTAGCATCTTTAAGAATTTTAGGTAAACCCTTAACTGTTGGTTATCTTAGGATGTGGTATATAAAGAAAATCATATAATGTCTTATCTATAGACATGTTCATTAGCATTTCATATAACACATCATGAACATATTTAGTAATGTCATTCACTCTAGGTCTATTAATTTGCAGGTAAATAGTCTCTTCATTCAGCATCAAATCCATTCTCATACAATAGTCACTTGAATTCATAATGATTACAGATCCCCCTTTGTCAGCTGGCATGGCACATATATGTTTATTATTTTCCAAGGAAACAAGCGCTTGTTGTTCCACTCTACTCAGATTTAAAAATTACTTCTTGTATATAGAGGATAAAAAGGTGCACAGATCATCCTCACAGGCCTTAATAAAGATATTGACATGTGGGGGAATTTGTGGTACAAATGTACTAGGTCTCTTAGGTACTAAATCAACAAGCATAGATTTGCCTCCAAACATTAACTTGAGGGCCATATTACGAGCAAAAAGTCTAAGGTCTAATAAAACCTCACTTACTTTAGATGAAGATACAGGGATAAAATTCAAACCCCTGTTTAGAACAGAACGCTCCACAGAGGGTGATACTTTTGATAGTTTTATTCATGTTTGAAAGGGTACGTAAAACAGTATAATGTTGGCCAAGGGCTCTGGGTCAGGTTCCTTACCCCCTTACTCCATGGTAAAGTTGTAACTGCCATTTCTAAATTGTGTGATACTGACTGCTTAAATTATAATTCTGTTAAAAAATTGTTTATTGGAATGCGTTAAGTTAACACCTGAAGCTTAAAGAAAAAAGTTTTGTGAGCATAGATGCAAGGCAGATGAAAGTGTGTGTGATTACATTGCTGATTAAGCACTTATTTTCATAGGTGGGTGAATGGGTGTCAGGTCATCACTTTTGAAGGGCTGGCAGATGTTTTGGTGAGGGAACAAGCCCTTAGAACTTTGCCTGAGGATATGAGAATCTGGTTGGCAGACAGAGAATGCAACACTGCAGAAGAGTTGGGGAAAAAAGGAGACCTATACCTAGCAAGCAAGGTATCAATGAACAGGAAAGGGATACCCAGTACTGCATGTGGGTCTAAAGGAACCCATGGTGGCCTACCCGCCCCAACAGAGTCTGCCAGTAACAGGGGAAGCCACTAGTTCAGATACACAGCCACGATTAAGGGTTAAGTATTTTAAATGTAATCAGTGGGCCATGTAGCATATAGATGTCCATGGAGGCAAGGTGGGGGAGCCAGCAAGTGGGAATAACAGAATGCCGGTGGTAAGTTGTCTGGAGGCAACAATGGTGCAAAACTACCAGAAGAGGTTATATCCTATCTTAGTAGATGGGAAACAGGACACTGCTAAGAGAGAGACAGCCTCTGACCTAACCACTGCAAAGCCTGCAATGGTTAAAGAGGAGCACTACTTGCTTGGGCAGTCTACTCCAGTCAGATCTTTAGGAGGGACCCCATTCCAAATACCTTAGGGTTTATGAAAACAAAATGCATGTGCCACCACAGTTAATCTCATAGATAAACTTCAGCCTTTAATGATAAAACAGTAAAAAAAAAAAACTTAAAACAAAAACAAGCAGCAAATGAGGATTAGCGCTTTCAGCTGTAGCCTTCTTCAGATCCTAAACCATTTAAACCAATCATATTCCTTATAAATAGTATCATAGTTAATCACAAGGATCAGCTATCCTCATTTGAGATATAATAACCAATCAAATTTACATAAATTAATTTACACATTTGTTTCACTCAGACCAATAAAAACGTCTTCATAAGTACAAGACATCCAAAGAACTACAGGAGCACACACCCCTAAACAGTCAGTGTTTAAAAGTTCAATAAAATCAGTGGTTTCAACAGTGTTTCACTATTACTGAGTGACACAATAGGCTGAATAACATTATCGAATCAACTACTTTAAAAAGCGAGGGTTTACCAATCATATCCAGAAGAGTCCAACACTATCACTAATTCAGTCTTAAACATAAGAACAAATGGTTGTAACTAAGTCAGCCAAACAACTCCCTAAGGACGAAGAATTAGTCAATCAAAGCCTCGAAAGCCAAGCACATTCCTCAACCATTGGTAACTATAAAGTGCTATAATATCAAAAACATATACATATTAAAAATATACCGAGAGGGCTGACAGTAGTCTTTCAATCATAAAGAATGTTAGCGTATTGGTGCAACTCAATCCACTGTCTTGTAAACAAAAACATGTATTCAAAACCTTAAATGAATTTATATAGATATATCTTACATCATCTCTATAAAAATATATAATATCACAAATAGTTATATACAATTAATATCTCTCAAAAAAAAAAAAACTATTGGCACTTTTCGTTTCATTGAAGTCAAAATAATACATAAACATTATAGCTAAATCAGCTGCTTTAAAAACAAATAACATCGAATTAAAAACTCCAGCGAGCATTCAAGTGCCTTTACTTAAGATAATAGCTGAATAGTGAATTCAAAAACAGGGCGATGGTTCATAAAACCAGACCGACCCATACCTTGCCTCACCAGTGTCAAAGCATTTGTTTCATTAAAGTCAGAACAATGCATAAACATTATAGCCCAATCAGCTTCCTTAGAAACAGAAATCATCCAATTGAGAACTACAGTGGGCATTCAATTGCCTTATTCCATACGTACTTAAGGTAAAAGCAAATTCTGAAGCACTGCAACAGCTCATAAAACCGGACTGGCCCAATGCCTTACCTCGCCAGTGTCAATGCATTAGATTGTCAATGCAAACCAGTCAACTGGCTTAAAAGCAAAAAACATCCAATAAGGAGTTTTTTTTAAAAAACAGGTACAGAATGCCTTATTCCTTTAGTATTTACTGCAAAAACTACTTAGCCAAAACAAAAGTAAAGCAACGATCCTAAAGACCTTCAAGGCTTCACTTTGCCAAAAGCAATACATAAGAAAAAATATAAAAATATATATAATAATCTTTCAAATAGATACGGCTCATTATACTACACTTGTCTAAAGCCAAAAGTTGGTTTGTTAGCACCAACTAATCAGCTGCTTCAAACACAAAAATAACAAATCAAAAAACAGGAAATAAATATTTAGTGTCTTCTACTTTGATACCTATGAAAGGACTATGTGACAAAGCAAATGAGCCAAAAAAACAATTCCATAGATCCAACAGAGCTTCAAAACTGTACTTTCCAATACCCAATTTTACTAAAACAACTGGCACAAACAATCAACCAATCATCTCATAATTCGTTAAATAAAGAACGTTCCCTGTTTATTTTCGTGTGGAGCTATTGTTCTTTCTGAAAAAGTGGATTCCTAAATGTGGTGACTTTTTTACGTTGAATTATAGAAACTTTGCTAACGATTTACTACATTTATACATAGCAGGAACACTTATTCTCTGGTTTGGGGTGCTGTTGCTACTTGATTTTTACTTTATTCGATCCCACCTGAGAGTATGGCTTGCTTGGCTTCCTGTGATGACATCGAGGAGACCAACCTCCTTTGAACGGAGGTTTCGTGAATGCATAGAAGGCAGTAACAACAAATTACTTCTCTTTGAACCAAGTAAAGAGGATTTTGGCCATGGCGATAATGCTGAGGAACTATTGGAGCTAGCGAAGGACTTGGATTTACTTGAAGCTGATTTCATGAAACTCAAAAGACTACAGCTGCAGCGGCAGCATTTTGAAGCGTGTATAGAGAAACGGATTATCCCCAGAGGGCTACGAGTATTAAAAATGCCCACTACAGGTAACCATTTTCCTGAACTTCTATTAAAATGGCAAAAACTTAATATAGATCTAAGCTTCAATTACATGAAGCTTTTAATAGATTTTCACAAACCGGAAGAAGAGTTATTAAGGGAAAAGGTGACTGTTATGCATAGTTCTGTTGTTGCGAAATATAAAACACCCAAAGCAACAATGGGCCTTGACAGACTAATGGACAATGTGTCTCTTTTTGAGACAAGACTTTTTAATCAAAAGAAAACGAAAATTGAGAGAGACACCATGGATTTCAAAAATGGCCATGTCTTCACTTGGCCCCGGACAGTAAGGAGGGAAAATAGTATTAAGAGAACAGCAGTTAGAGATGCTGTAAATGTTGTAAATGACAATGTTAACTTAGGATTGAATGTTAACTCAGGACATAATGTTGCTGCTACTGAATCTGATGTTAATGAAGTGGATGTTGATTTAACACATGCTAAGGACACTGTTAGTATATCCGAAGGCTCTGCTAGTAATAAGAATTTGTATCCAACTGTGATACAAAATAAGGGGCATAACAAGCATTATGACAACCCTACTAATGTCATTGGTTCTAGTGTGAAGGGTATTGTGAACAACATAAATACCAGAAATGGGAGTACATCAGTAGTTAGAAAGAAAGTTGTGACGAATGAGCAAGGGAAGGAAAGTGAGGTTATGATTCCACCACTAGAGGTCCATGAGCAGGGAAGGCAAAAAGGAAATTTATGGAACCCAATCAGGTGGGGCCCACACTCAAGAAAATGTGGACAAAGACAGGTAGTCATAAATTTATCACATAAGAATCTCAGTACTGAAGAGAAAGAAGTACTTGAAAAGGGCTTATCCTTCATACCCACCCGAATGAGTGAACATACAGACACTGTTATAGATGTAAGGATGTTTGTAAGGAACTTACAACTGAGACTTGACTTTGGACAAGTTGACAAGGACCGAGCAAATAATGTGTTTAAACCGGTGAGTACATACTCTCCACCCCTACATCCAGTGATTGAAACTTATACCAGACTTGTGGAAAATGACCTATATGACTATTACTCAACTAAAAGACCTATGCAAGGGAAGAAATTTAGTAAGAATAACTTGACTTACACTCAGAGGAAAGCATTACAAAGTTTAAAAGAGGATGATAGTATAGTGATAGTACCGGCAGACAAAGGAGGTCCGTTGGTGGTTATGAACACCGAACACTATGTCAGGAATATGACCAATATGTTAAATAATGATGGTAGTTATCTGAGATTAGATATTAATGATGTGATTACAAAAATCTTTAGAATTTATGATACTCTAGAAGATTTACTGAGAAGCAAATTAATCAAGAAAGAATTTTATATGTTTCTCAAAGTTAACCATCCGCTTATCCCTGTATTGAAAGGACTCCCTAAAATACACAAAGGGTTAGAAAATCCTCCTATGAGACCTATAGTCTCAGGACGCGGATGGCTAACAGAACCATTTTCTCTGTTTGTGGAACAACATCTGAAAACAGTATTGGGAAGTAATGTAAACATCTTAAAGGACAGCAAACAGTTTCTGTTAGAATTATATGAATACCTTTCTAAAGAAGAAAATATTGAAGAATGTCTGCTGGTAACTTTGGACGTAAAAAGCCTTTTTACAGTTATACCTAATGAAGTGGGCATTAATAGTGTTTCTAATTACCTTCAAAAGTATGCAGACATGGATAATCAATTCATAGAGTTACTAACTATGTTCCTGGAAATCATATTAGAAAATAACATTTTCATTTTTGATGAGAATTTGTATATAGCTATGGGCACATCTTGTGCCAATAGCTACGCCAACATAGTAATGGCCGAATGGGAGAAAGAACAGCTATTCCAACTTCCCTCCTTTAGAAATCATGCCACTTTTTACAGGAGATTCGTGGACGACCTCTTCTTGGTTTGGAAAGGTAATATAGACAGTCTGTTAGAATTTGAGAAGGAGGTCAACATTTTGACGCCCTATCTTAAATTTACTATGTCATACTCCTTAGAAGAAATTTCCTTCCTAGATGTGAATGTAATAAAATTAGGCAATGGCATTGTCAATACTTCGGTTCATAGAAAAATGTGTTTCAGGAATTCAATTCTGCACAGGAACAGCATGCATCCCAAGCACGTTTTTGAAAATGTGATAAAGGGACAAGTAATGAGAGCTTCTAGGCTCAATCCTACTGAGAAAGGCTTTTTGGATGAGGTTGAAGGGTTAAAAGATAGATTAATGGAAAGGTCCTATAGTGTAGGAGATGTAGATAGAGCAATAGATGAAGTATATGGATTAAGAGACACAAGAGCACGCCCCTATTTTTCCAGCAGAATTAATGTAGAGGAAGGAGAAGATACCACAAGTGGAACAAAAAACTCAGTGGTTACCTTCTCGCTATATTATACTAAAGACATTAGTGAGGTTAAAAACATTTTAAGCAAGCACTGGCATCTGTTGAGGATAGATGATGATGTCCGTGACTTAATAGAAGAACAACCCAGATTTAGTTATAAAAATAAATTTAACTTAAAACGAACTCTTTGTCATAAACTTATGAGTAGCCATGTCATACATCAAGTGAATACTATTCCATGCAACAGTTGTAATCAATGCAGATATATTAATACTGAGGTACATTTCAACCTACCAACCACAGGGCATACCTTTACCTTCCATACTGGCACCTCCTGTATAACAGACAATGTGGTCTATTTAGCCCAGTGCAGTGCATGCGCAGCTTTCTATATAGGAAAGACGAATAGACAGTTAAGGGAAAGAATAAGAGAACATATTTACAGTATCAGGATAGGAGATGATAGGAATGCCCTAGCTAAACATGTAAAGAGAAATGGAAGTGAACACACATTTACATTCTTTGTTATACAAACCATTCTACATGATTCAAGAGGAGGGGACATAGAAACGACCACCCTAGAACATGAGGCTAGATGGATTATCCGTTGTAAAGCGGATCATCCCCCTGGCTTGAATGACAAAATTAACATCTATCCCTTCCTTAAAAAAAGGAGATTAGGTAAAACATTTAAATGAATGCATTGATCACAGTTACTTATGTATATAAAATTTTCACTGTCATCATTGTTATGAAAAATATACTGCCATGAACAATAGGCTTTTTAATTATTACAAAAAGCAACATGACTAGGAATTATGGCAATTGTTAATACATACAACCCATGTATATTTTAATGCTTGTATATTTAGGATCAAGCTTTAATGAATTTCAAGATGTTTTTAAGTTTACAATACATCCATAGTTGATAAATGCATAAATATTTTTATGACTAAGGTCTTTTTTATTAAGTTAAGCATATTTGATTAATTATGTGATTTGTGGTTTACCACCATCTGGTGGAAATTAGTGGTTACTGCAATGGGAATATCTCTAAATGAAATAGATACACAGTCATACAACATTAATTCATAGAACAGCTTTAGTCAAATGTTTTATGATAATACTTACTATTTCCTAAAATAAGAGTAGTATTGATTGAGCTGATTTCCTGTTTTTTGCATTACCAGTTTTAAAAGTTTTGATTTTATGTAAAAAATTTTTTAACTGATTTTAATTGATTAATTGAAGCAAGTATTTAAAGACTGTTTCAACTAATTTACTTTGTACAGTCTGATGAAGCCCTCTATGGGTGAAAGCGCTCACTGATCGTTAAATAAAGAACGTTCCCTGTTTATTTTCGTGTGGAGCTATTGTTCTTTCTGAAAAAGTGGATTCCTAAATGTGGTGACTTTTTTACGTTGAATTATAGAAGCCGTTGTGTTCCTGCGACTTTGCTAACGATCATAATCAAAAAATCACCAATCAAAATCAAACTAATTTATTGAACTATATGAACATAAAAAGATATCTGAAGATGGACAAATGATACCAATCAGGTCAGTAAATGCCTACGAATAAGTCCTTAAAGGCAGTCTGTTTATTGCTATCATTTCACTGAGGTCTATTTTCATATTTAACTATAGAAGCCAGTCAAATGTGTTGAAAGCATGATGTAACCAATCAAATTCTCATACACGTTTTTCACTTCACGAACCAAGACATTCACTTGACAGCCTAATACTGAACTCAGAAAAACCAAAGAGCACAAGCAACATATTTAAAATCATTGATTTACGTTTCACCAAGCCTCGTTCTTTTAATATAGGCTTTAACGGAACCATGCCATTTAAACCAGGTGGTCGATCTGCTTTTAGTTCAATAATCCAACGTGTTTCCTCAACTTCTGTTTTATTGCATAGATCACCACCTCTTTTACTTTCCTTTAGTTGCATTAGAGCCATAAACTTGAATTTATGGCTGTTATTCACTTTCAGATGGTTATATAAAGCATTTGTTGTAACATTACTTCTGATTTTAGACATATTATGAAGTATTCTTTCTTTAAAAGTTCTATTTGTTTTTCCAGCATAGTAAGCAGGGCAACAGTCACAGATAGCAATGTATATGATGTTCCTACTATTACAGGTGGCCCATCCTGGGAAGGAATATTTTAAACCAGTAGCTGGATGTAAGAATTTATTAGTCATATGAATATAGTGGCAAGCTTTGCAAAAGTCACATTTCCAGGTTCCTTTGCGTTTGTTCTAACAAGCTTCCTTTCTATTTCCTAATCCATCCTTGAAGCATAACAACCTTTTTAAATTATTTTTATTCCTAAAGGAGAATCTCGAAGCATCACCAACAAATTCCTTAATCTTTGTATCTGATGTTAAAACTGGCCAGTATTTCCTGATTACATCACAGATACCAAATTGTCTGTACTATAGGTTAATGTAAATCTGAGCCAAATATCTATTCGGGGTTGCATTTTCGTTTCATACTCAGATTTTCCTTTTCTTGAGTAATAAGGACAACCTTTTTGTTGTCTCAAACTCATTACTTCTTCTGCATTTCTATTAACTTTATAGCCCCTTTTACTGAAATATTCAAGGAGTTTTTTTTTTCTACTAAGAAGTGATCATCTTTTTGTACACAGTCTTGATATATGTAGAATCTGATTATCAATTGTATTGGGAAAAAAAACATGTATGGGATGCATGCTGGTAGCAAGCAGCATGCGATTCCACCATGTAGGTTTTCTACATAGAGAGTTATTGATACCTTGCATGGAATCCAAGTAAAGCTTAACATCCAAAAATTCTAGTTCTTTGTTGGAAAACTTCATGTTCGGTTTCAAAAATTAGTAGTTTCACCTAAAAATGTGATGAAGTGGCGTAGACTAGTCTCATCTCCCTCCCACACAAGAAAAATGTCATCCACAAATCTACTATAAAACAAAAGCTGTTCCTTCCATGTATTGCATAGATTAGGGAACCATTCTCTCTCCCATTGCACCAATACAAGATTGGAATAGCTACTGGCACATGGGGTGCCCATGGCAACACCCC
This sequence comes from Protopterus annectens, assembly GCF_019279795.1. Taxonomy (NCBI): domain Eukaryota; kingdom Metazoa; phylum Chordata; order Ceratodontiformes; family Protopteridae; genus Protopterus; species Protopterus annectens. The sequence continues at coordinate 671,344,578 of NC_056750.1, read as the reverse complement.
ATTTCTGCCAACAGTAATGCTCTCCATAGATGAAAATATTATTTTGTAATACCAATTCAAGAAGACTACAGATCAATGAACGTCCTTATGGCCTCTATGCCACAATCATTTTATATCACCGTGAAAAGGCTGCAAACATCTAGTGTGACTAACAGAAGTCCTTCAAAACTTTGTCTTGTTTCCATATTATCAAACAATAAACAGAGAAAGTGAGCTGTGTCTTTTAATACAGTAATTGCTGGAGGTAAGTGCTTTTTTAACTTCCCTTCTAAATAAATAGAAAGGGGTTCTGTTATCCCGCTCCTGCCTGAAACGATCGGATGCACAGGCAGATCCTTCTTATTTTTATGTATCTTGGGTAATCCGGTTATGGTAGGTATCAAAGGATGAGGGCAGCAAAATAGTCACTGTTCCTTGGTGATACACCTTGTTATCAATTTATCATACAGGGTGTAATGCACTACACTGATTAGCTTAGTCACCTCTCTCTCATTAATTTTCTGATAGGTGTTTGTATCATCCAATAGTTCTAGCATCTTCCTTGTGCAGTGTTCAGATTTCATAACCACCACTGCGCCACCCTTGTCAGCTGGCTTGATGACAATATCCTCTCTTCTAATGAGTTCTTTTAATGTTAAATATTCACCAGGACTTAGATTATAGAAATGTTCTTTATTTCCTCTTTGTCTGAGGTCAGCCACCTCATTTTCACATAAACACACAAAGGTCTCTACCATAGGATGTGGCAAAGATACAAAAGTACTAGGTTTATTGTACTGATTAGAACTGTTATATTCACTATTTCCAAATAAATGCTTAAGGGTTACATTCCTACCAAAACATTCCAGGTCAATACTAAACTCACTTTATGAGGTACATAGTGAGGGTATAAATGTCGCTCCTCTTTCCAAGATCACTGTTTCTTCATCCATTAAGTTGCACCCAGATATACTGAAAACTAATGATTCATGGTAATCATTACAATTTAGAAAGCTTTTTGTTATTTTCTCACTTGACTCACTAACCGAGAGCTCCGCACATTTTTGTTCTGGATTAAAAAAGGTAGATTTTGGAAAATGGGTGCATGAGAAGGTCCTTCTTTAAGTCTTGTTCCTATAGATAGAGATCCTTCATCAAGTACTGATGTTTCCAATGTATCCTGAGTAACGAACTTTCCTTTATTCTGTCTTCCGTCAGATAATGTTGAACTTTTCGTTCCTTTTGTAGACACAGTATTACTTCCTCTTCCTAGCAGGTTGGGCTGCTCCTTCTTTTGGTGATCCGTGCCAATTGTATCTCCATGAGAGTTACTGGGAGTTTGACTGGAGAGAACATTACCCTCATTGGATCTAAGAAAAGGCATAGTGTTGGTAACAACTGGCAGTCTTCCTTTACCATGGTTATTTTTAAGATCTAGTTCTTTACCTTTGCCTACTCTGTCTTTTGGCTTTTTTATAATCGGCAAAGTCTCTTGCTAGCTTGTGACTCTTAATATCTTTCAACTTAATGTCATACGTATCCAGTTTGGACTGTAGATTTTTCAATTTCACAATGCAGCCTTCTGACAGGTTCATATTTTCAAGTATGCCTTGTTTGGTTTTTATCAGTTCAGCTATTTCCTCTTCATAAGCTTAAAAACTCAATAAGTAATTTGATGTATTTGAAACAGGTTTCTATATTAATTGCTTGCCAATGGGCCAACAGCTCTGGGTAGGTATTGTCATAACTAGGCATTCATCTTACCCTTAGTCCTCTATGAATAGTTTGATGGCACAGGCAAGCCTCCATATGAAAGCATTGCCATTGCAGTGGATGCCAGGAGGAGTCCTAGGGGGTTCTGGGGACTGATCTCCTCAATGAGGCTCAGACTGACATCAGTGGAAGGGGTAGCAATGTCCCAGCAGCTGTCCCCTACCCAGGTTTGAGAAATCCGAGCAGTGTTACAGGAGTTTGGGGGCATGCCCACTGGGAAACCAGGGTGCACCCACCTGGCGCAGCACTATGTGGATACAGGATTCCAAAGGCCTATTAAGCAGGGTCCTTATAGCATTTCTGAGAGAGTCAAACAGACTCTGAGGAAGGAGATACATGAAATGTTGGAACTGGGAGCAATCCAAGAGTCCAGCAGTCCCTGGGGCCTCCCGTGTGGTGCTGGTACCAAAGAAGAATGGCAGTACCAGGTTCTGTGTGGACTACAGGAAACTAAATAGTCACACAGAGTCAGATGCTTACCCAATGCCTAGGACAGATGAAGCCCTAGAGCAGCTGGGTTGGGCTAAGTATTTTACCAAGGGCTACTGGCAGGTGCCCTTGACTCCCAATTCTAGAGAGAGGTCAGCCTTTGAGACTCCTTTTGGCTTGTATGAGTTCCTGAAGATGTCCTTTGGGATACAAAAATACCCCAATGATTTTCCAGAAGCTAGTAGATCATATCCTAGCAGGAGCAGGACATTTTACCCTTGCTTACCTGGATGACATTGCCATCTACAGCCATTCCTGGCAAGAGCACCTTCAGCATGACAGGAGGTGCTGGGGAGACTACAGAGGGCAGGGCTGCCCATTAAGCCCAGTAAGTGTCAGGTGGGTATGGCAGAGGTCTCCTATCTGAGACATAAGAGTGGTGAGTGGTAAGATCAGGCCAGAACCTGCCAAACTGGAAGCCATTCAGGTGTGGCCTTGTCCCTGTTACTAACAAAGCAGGTGAGAGCATTTTTAGGGACAGCAGGGTACTACAGAAAGTTTGTCCTCAATTACAGTACCATAGCTGCACCTCTCACAGACCTGACAAGGAAAAACAGGCCACAAAACATAGTGTGGACCCTAGCATTTGAGCAGGCATTCCAGAAGCTTAAAGGCTCTTGCCACCCCTACAGTGCCTTTTTTAGGCGGTGCTGCAAAGACCAAATTACCACCATAACATTTACAATGCAAATGCAAATGCTAGAAGTCTAAATCTCAAAATGCACTCACCCTAAGCTCTCCTTAAAATGAAGAACATTGACATTTGTGATGCAACAGAGACCTGGTTCAAGGCAGCAGAAAGCACCCCTGCTTTACCAGACTAGAACTCATTCCACAATGGAACTTGGACCGAAGCCCCAAAGGCAGTGGTGTTTCCATGTTCATAAAGGATGCACACTCCTCCAGACTGGTAGCCAAACATAACGGATCAGAGATACTTCAGATGCAGCTAACATTGGGTAAGACAGTGATTCAGGTCGTAGCCTGCTACAGGTCCCCAACCATGTCCCAAGACTCACACTCCATTTTCCTAAGCACCCTGGAGAATATTAGGGTCCAACCTAACACTCTCATACTGGGAGACTTCAACTACCCCTCCATTAGCTGGGAAAACTACTCATGTACCAATAAACTTGCCCAACGTTACCTGGAATTCATTAAATCCAATGCCCTGGACCAGCTCGTTCTTACCCCCACTAGAGGTAGCAACATCCTTGACCTGGTCATTACTAACATGGATGACCGTTGCTCCACACCAATAGTTAACTCCTCCCTGGTTAGATCTGACCACAAACTAATCACCTTGGAACCCCCCCCCCCCCTCGCAAAGGTAACGACCATGAAAAACCTCTCCAAAGCTAACTTTGGACTCCTAAAAATAGAGGTGGCTAACTTCATGGCACCCATGCAAATGGAGAATAGTTGCATGACCGCCGAATCATACACCAATGCACTGTATGAACACGTACACAAATGCATGGATCTTGCCATACCCAATAGAACCAAGAAGCTCTCCTCCAAAAAAAGGAAGTCAATCTGGTGGTCCCTTGCCATAAATAAAATCTACAACAGAAGGAGGAAACTAATCTGGAATAAGGTGAAGTCCCAAGACTGGAAAAACTCCCTTATCAGCCTCAACAAAAAGTTGAGATCCTTCATCAAATCCTCTAAAGCTAGCTATGAAAACAAAATGGCAGCAGATAGTAAAGACAACCACAAGGCTTTCTATAGTTATGTAAAGAATCTCCACGGCAATACCAAGATTTGCTCTGAGCTACTGCACAATGGTACCTCCTATACCGAGCCAACAGATATTGCCAATATACTGGCCAACAGATTCAGTGCCAACTTCACCCCTCTCTCCCCCAAAGGACCAATAATAATAGCAGTAGATTGCTAGGCACTCAGCATTACAGCTGCACAGGTTAAAACAGTACTATCCAAGGCCAAGAATACAGCTTCTATAGGACCTGACAATATCCCTGGCTGTGTTTTACATGAACTACAGAGTGAACTGACACCTTACCTGTGTGTCCTCTTCAATCATGGCCTCACCTCAGGCTTTGCCCCTATGAATGATGCACTGCTACAGTCATCCCTCTCCACAAAGGAGGAGCGACTACAGACCCCTGGGAACTATCGCCCCATTAACCTGACGAGTCTGATATGCAAAGCTATGGAACCCATCATCATGGACCTAATAAACAAGGATACAGGGAATCTCCAAACTCTGGATCCCACACAGTTTGGTTCTGTGAAGGGTAGATCATGCCCGCTCAACTTGGTCGACTTTTTTGTGTCAGTCACCAGAGCTGTGGATGAAGGCAAGGTGGTTCATACAGCCTACCTTGATCTGGCCAAGGCCTTTGATAGCTTTCCCCACTCAAGAATCATAGAAAAACTCACTAAGCTAGGCATCAACCCCTATATCACTAGATGGGTTGCAAACTGGCTCAGAGATAGAACCCACAGTGTGAAAGTAGCTAACTCCAAGTCAGACTGCCGACCAGTCATGAGTGGAGTCCCACAGGGTTTGGTCCTGGGTCCTCTTCTGTTTGGTATTTACTTCTCTAAAGTACAGGCCAACACAAAGGGACTATGGCTGACAAAGTTTGCAGATGACTGCAAGTTGGGAGCTATTATTAACTCCCCAAGTAATGCTGACATCCTACAGAAAGGCCTCACTGAGACCAACGACTAGTGTCAGAACCATGGCCTTAAGCTCAATGCCAAAAAAATGTGTCATCATTCCCTTTGGGAAAACCAGTTTCCCATGAATTACCACATCAATGGTAGTCCACTGAACACAGAAGGCGTTATAAGATATCTGGGAACACAGGTTGACAGCAACAGCTCTTTTGACCATCACACTGCCACTGTGGTCAGAAAGTCCTTCTATGTGGCACATCTCATTACTAAGGGTTTTGCATCCAGGAAGAAAGAGGTCATTGTCGCCCTCTACTCTTCCCTCATTAGACCAATCATCCAGTACAATGCCTCACCAGACACCTGCAACAACTGCAGAGGCCACAAAAGTACCTCACAAAGAGGATCCTAGGCTTTCAATACTTGTCCTATATGGCCAAACTCAAACTCCAACTATTCTCTGTCTCATATTGCCTACTAAGAGGTGATCTCTGCTTGACTTACAAAGACATGTCTGACCCAGCTCTGTTAGAAATGCTACATCTAAAGAAATCCCAATGCCTCCACACCATATGCTCAGCCTCATTACCACAATCAATAGAACCTGCTGGAAGGACAGGTTCATAACTCAGAGACTGCCCCATGGTATGGAATAGACTTCCCAGACATGTCAAACAGAGCACCTCACTGGGTCTCTTCAAGAGAAATCTTGATAAGTGGATGGAAAAGAGAAAATTCACTGTGGGGATCACTCCAGTGGCTCTACTTGACAGAGGCACTGGGAACTAAGGTTGGGTGGCACTATGCCAGGGTAATCTTATAGGCTAGCCTTGTAAAGGTTCCAGGGCCATTTGCCTAGTACACACCTATGAACCAATGAAAGGAGCTTTGGGAGGACCCCCTGTGTTAGCCAGTCCAGATTACAGCAAATAATTTGTTGTGCAGGTGGATGCTTCAAACCATGGGGTGGGGGCTGTACTCAGCCAGGTTTCCTCAGAGGGAGAAGAGCACCCCATGGTATATCTCAGCCATAGGTTCCAACCCAGGGAGGAATGCTATGCAGATGTAAAAAAGGAATATCTAGCCATAGTGTGGGTACTGCAGAAGCTTCAGCCTTATCTATACAGAAGGAAATTCACTGTAGTTACAGACCACAATTCCTCAAGATGGCTACATCGAGCCAGCCAGCAAAATGCCAAGCTACTAAGGTGGAGCCTAGGGATGCAAGCATAATAAATGAGAGTGCAACACCGTGGTGGGGTCAGCAATGTAAACGCAGATGGACCATCAGAAATGGGGTAATGTATTCTCAGATAGGCTCATTCCTCTCAAGCAATGTTTCTCAAGGGGCACTTGAAAAACTAGCTTGAGTCTACGAAGGAGGGGGGGAGTGTGATGAAAGGAGGTACTGCCAGCACAGCTAGCTGGAATGCTGTAAATAATTACATGCCATTTGTGAATATCAAAATGATTTATATAAGATGCTTGTGTTTAAAATGTATTAGAAATGTTATGTATATATCAAACTTATTTGTACAGATGTTTGTGTTGAAAAGGTATTTGTAAAGGGCTTGTGTTTATAATGCATCCACAGTGTGCTCTACTGGAGAGAACAGAAATGTATGTGCACTACTGTAACTGTTTAAATGCATATGTTTTAACAGGGGAAACTGGAGGGTTAACTTCAGACCAGCAAACTTTAGAAAAATATCTGAAATTAAATGACATTATAGGCTAGGCCACAAATATGCTATCTCACAGGTTTCAAGGCAGCCAGAGACACAAAGTCTGTACTAGGAAGCTTTCTATATTGTCTTTGGGGTGAATTAATTGCCACAAAGGAAGTGTAGAAGTGTTTGGTTATTTCACGACCTCCAGTAGCTCAACAGATCTGAGCAAAATCCCTTGTGTGTGTATTTTTATGGGTAGGTGCTAAATGCTGCCAGCAATGGGGTTTTTGCCTGGGAACTAGAAGTCAGACGACAAGAAATGATGTCACTGTGCAAGCTATAAAGAAATAAAAAGCAAACTCCACAACGTTGAATAAATTTAATGAAGATAAAACAAAGCTTTCAGACAATAAGTCCTTCTTCAGTGTTTGTAAAATTTCACAAAAACAATGATTCTTTTATACAATAAAAACCTCATCATATGACACAGCACAAACCTATCACAAAACATCAGTTAAAAAAATCAATTAAAAAACATCAATTAAGAGACTTACAATTTAAGGCAACATCTTCTAAAAAATACATATACATTAATGGTGACAATAATAGTGTGCTATCCCTATTTTTCTATCGTACTTGTTGCTTAGTTTTTAATACTGGTTTTAATGTTACTTGCTTCTTTAAGCCAGGATAGACATCAGCCTGTAAACAAATGATCCGCTCATACTCTTTTGTGTCTAATTTATTAACCAAGTCACCTCGTCTAATACTTGGGAATAGTGTGTCCAAAACTCAAAAAAAATAACTGATGAAAATCAATAGTTTCCTGTATATGTTGGGCCAAGGAATTCATGATAACTTTTCTGTGTATATCTGACCTATGCTCTATAATTCTATCAAGTAACCTTCTTGTAGATTTTCCAACATAGAAACATGAACATTGCTGACATGTAGCCAAATAAACATAAGAGGTATTACAAGTAGCTGTACAGTAAAATATACACTTCTTTCCATTTATATATTGTACAAATTCAGTGGATTGAGTAATACTGGAACAGCAAGAACAATTGTAACAAGTATGACATCTATTATAAAGGGCAAAGTCTTTATAACACAAGTGCTTCTTCAAATGATCACAATTCCTTTACATGAAAAGAGGTTTATTTGGAAGCCATTTCTCATGGCCAGGTATGGCCTTTAAAATATGCCAGTTACTCCTAATAATTTGTTCAATAGGTTTACTTTCCCTACTGTAAGTCATTAAATACCTCAAATAATTATTTTAGTCAGGACAAGGTATATCAGGGTTAATGCTACCATGACTAGAAAAATAACGTCTAGCTCTTGCATCTCTTGCTGCCATTACCTCATTTCTAATCACCTCTAAATCACTAGGATTTTAGCCCCTCATTAAAAATTAATCTGTCATATCCTGCATCTGTTTACAACAAACATCAAATTTAGTATTCAACCTACTTGCACGTACGTATTGACTCTCTGGAATGCCATTAAATGTATGCCTAGCATGCATACTACTCTTGTGCAAATATTTATTGACATGCACATCCTTTCTATGAATGCAAGTGTCCAGTCCATGCTCAGTTCTATGTAAAGTGACATCTAAAAAATGTATTTCAGTCTCTGAATACTTAATTTCAAACTTCAAAAAGACAACTGCATCATTCAAATATATAAAGAAACCGAGTTCTTTACTAGTACCATGCCAAGCCAAAAAAATGTCATTCACAAAATGCTTATAAAAAAGAATCTTAGAGGCATATATATTATTTTGACCAAATAAATTAACTTCTTCCCATTTACTCAAAGTTAAGTTGGCAGAGGTGTTCGCTATTGCAGTACCCATAGCTATACCTGATACTTGTTGGTACATTTGTTTATTGAAAATAAAAATATTATTTTCTAATACCAACTCTAACAATTCGCAAAACGTCTCAATTTGTCTAGCTGAATACTGACCATGTTACTGAAGAATCTCCCTTATTCGTTCAATCCCATAATTATTAGGGATGACAGTAAAAAGTGATTTTATGTCTAAAGTCACCAATAAATTTTTTTAAGTGGTATTATTATACCAACCATATGAATGGGTTAAAAATTCTCTAGTATCCTTAATGTAGCTGGGTACAAATCTTAAAAACATTTTTAGCACATTTTATAGATAAACCGACAAACGCTCTGTGGCCCACCCCCTTCCAGATACAATAGGTCTCATCGGGGGTTTAGTCTGAGATTTATGTATTTTCGGTAGGCCATATAGAGCCGGAATAGCTGGACATAGTACAGTGATAAAGTTGAAAGTGTTTATGTCTATATCATTCATTAACTGCAAATCATAAACAGACATATTAATCCTATTAATTTCATTAACCTCATTATCATGAATTACTTTAAAAGTTTGCAACTATGAAATTACGTCCATTCATTGCCTCAAGATAGTTACTTATATTCATCAGAACAATGCTGCCACCTTTATCTGCTTAATTACCACATCTTTATTATCTTGCAGTGTTTTAAGGGCATTAAACTCTTCATTCGTAAGGTTATATTTTCTTAAATAAATTCCTATCATACAATTCACAAATCTGGTTCTCACATAAATCATTAAAAACAGTTACAATAGGATCACTCACTGGTATAAATGTACTTGCTCTCTTACACTGATTAATCACAGAAGTCTCAGAATCTTTAAAAATATTTTTTAGATTCAAACTACTTGAAAAAACTTTCAAATCTGTAATGGCATTAACCAAATTATCCATACTTGCTGGCATAAATTTAATTCCACGAGACACAAGAGAAAGCTCAGCATTCGTCAGTACATAGACAAATTTACTACAAATAAATTGTCAGATGTCACATTATTTGAATTCACAAAAACTGTCTCAGTAGAAGTTACTACTGTTTGTTGGTTCTGCTTCATGTTAACAGACCGTTCTTCAATCTTCCGTGAGAGAGCGTTTTCTTGTTGCGTCTCGTTTCCACTTTGCTACGTGCTCTGGTAGTTTCATCACTACCCATTGGTTCCCCTCTAAAAAGGGGTTAAATTGTTCACTACATTCCTGTTAGAAGAGTTATTATTCACAGAAGGAGACCGTAAACTTGGTTTATCACCTCCTCACACCAAGTTCCCTGTTGTGCGAACTGACGTAGATGGTATAGTTGTAAACTCCCCCTCATCATTCAATTGGACAGAAGCAGGGGCATCCTCCAATGGCGCTACTCTCATCACTGATGGTTGTTGCTGATATGCTGAATGCTCAAAAGTATCCAATTCATACATAGAGCCCTTCTTACTTTTTGAGTGTTAACAGCTGATACATAAGAAGGCTGCTTTGGCCAGGAATAAATCTGACCGTTATTAAAATCATTAATGTCCCGTTGTAATTTTTTCCTTTTAATTCCTTCCAGTTGCTTTTCAAAATCATTCAAGCGCCTTAACATACCATTAAATAAAGAAATATTCTTGTTGAAAAATACAGAACTAGAGACCTGTTTCTCCAAAGCCTCAATTTCTTTGCACAGTTCATCTTCTTTAGAGGTAAAAAAAATCATTCATTAGGTACATATAATTCAGACTTAGGTTTATATTGAGCTCGGCAATACTGTGCAAGCTATCCCAGCAGTAATATTTTAGACATTATTTTGAGAAGTCTCAGAGTGAAACAGAGCATTCTGTATTTTGTCTTGGGCACATCATTTGCCTTGCTCTATTCACAGGTTATTTAGGTATAGTAATTCTCTTAGCTACACAGTCAGGAATATAATGAAGCTTAGTTTAGATATTATTATTCTGTATTTGTCTGAGACTGTCCTTCAGTGTTGTTTTAAATATTTTCTGTGATTTTCAACTCTGATGTCACTGTGAATATATACTTATTATTTTCTTGTTCTTTTATTATTTACTATTAAATATATTTAAACCTTTCATTGTGGCTGATCTTTGTAGAGATACACAAGTTTTGAGAGTACTTGCATTGTGGGCCACTCATAATAGCTTTGCTCTCGGTCAGATTACCATTTGTATTAATATTAATTTTACTCAGTACATTGGGTACCCTTGGAAGAGCCTTAAGGTAGCTGGCAGAAGGGTTCTGGTGGCAGTGGAAACTTCCTTATATTTTGTGCAAGTGGGGGCATAGTAAACCTGTGCCAGCCATTCCCAGGTGTGTGTGTGTGTGTGTGTGTGTGTGTGTGCAAATCAGATCTCAAAGAGAGTGTATGTCAGCCACTTGGGCAGGGAAACAAAGCACTGGTTGGACAGAGTGCTGGAGGACTTGGCTTGGAACCCTGGCTAAGGACTCAACTCTATAGCTGTGCCAGTGGGGAGTCTTATTGGGGTTCTGGAGAAAGAGAGAGGAACCAGCCCTGGACTTACTGTGGTCTCTCTGGGCTCTTAAGGGAAACTGCAGTTGATGCAGAGAACTGCATCTGGAACTACTGTGTGTGTTATCTGTTATCATCCCAGTGAACATTGCCACCCCCCACAGGTGCCAGTGGTGAGGATTGAGGCTCTGTGTCTACTGGCCCAGAGGTGGGATATCCATGTCACATATTGGTTGGCAATGGTGGGTCGTCACATACATATACATGCCAGCAAATTCCTCATCCATTGCCAGTATCCCCTTACTACTACATATCTGTTATTTGTTTCCTTTTCTATCACTACCAGGGCTCCGCTAACAAATACAAGTGCTGCTCTTTTTCTTTACCGGATATTCTGCAAAAAAATCTATCCTGAAATAATTTCTTTAACAAGCTCACATGCTCATTTCTTTCCAAATGTGTCTCCTGTAGCATTACTTTTTGTACTCAGCATTTCATAATATAATTAAGTATTCTTTCCTTTTTATCTATACCCGTGAGACAGCTCACATTCCAAGATAACATGGAAAGTGTTGCCATTATGGTAAAAAGTCATTATTCCTACCTACTATATGCAGCTTTTTTTAAAATGTCTATTTCCAGCTTTTGTGATACACACACCCATTAATGTTTGGAAGGTTAATCCTTTATACATTTTTTCTTATCATCAACATTAGAACCTATGTCACATTTTACAAGACTTGTTTTAATAAAAACACTCAAAAAAAAACTAGCCCCCTCCCAGAGCACCCCATAACCTGTTGACTTAATAAAAATTCAAATAACTATAAACATCTTCAAATAATAAGGGTTATCCCTCCTAATAAGAAGACTTGTACCAAACAGACAGCTGCTAACACATGCTCACTGACTGGTGTCTGTTCTTTTGTTTTTCTTTATTTCCTCCATGTGATAACAACTTACATGCTTTCAGAAATCTTAAACTTTTACTTTGAAGAAACAAGTATTCTGTCTTTTATTGCTTCACTAGCAGCTTGTCTCCATGGAAACGCAAGAGAAAAAAGAAAAAATGTAGCCTCTGTTGCAACTTGAGAGACAAGCTGAAAAACATATTCCCAAAGGAAAACTTTTCATTACATTTGGTGTTCTGATATTTACTGATTTCCACTTAAACTCATGGTTCCCTATTAAATCAGCGAATGCTGTTTAATTGAAACAGCAAAATCCCAAATGCATGGAACAGTGATCACTGGGTTGTTTTCGGGACTTTGCCATTTCCTCCACTGTGGTGCGATCTTGGAGTTGGTATATTTAAGGGAGGGGGGGTATTTTGTGTTTTTTTTTTGTTACGGGGCAGCAATTTCTTTCCCGGGTAAAAAAAATCGCTGTTACGTGTGTTCAGCATTTTGCCGTTTCAATATTTTATGGTCGATTATACAGCGTTCGCTATATTAAGCATTCACTGTTATAATATAGACCCAAACATGTTATTAGATCAAGGCAATGGTTTTATTCCAGACATTCGCCTATGCAAAAGTAAGAGAAAACATTCCAGCTCTACATATATTATGATCAGTGTACTTTTACACCCCATCCCCCACCTTAACTCAAAATTACATCCTATTGACATGCAATTGTCTAGCTTTTCTTTTCTGCACTGTAATGCCTACATTTCTTAATACCAAAAAAGAATAGAAGAGGAAGAACAAAATGGCATCTGTTGCCTTTAGTGACTTTATCCTATTCAAGAACAACTAAAAATACTTCACTGTAAACTATGTAATTTATACTGTGAAAAGTTTCATAAAAATACTGTTAAGAACAGAAATTGTTTTACTTATAATTACCTTTTTCTTTCTTCTTCTTCTTCCCCCCCCCTCGGAGTCCTTCCAAACATTAACTAAATGAAGTGAGGTAAATGCCTTTTAGTTCCCCACAATTTCAACAAAGTTAACAAGAGTCTATAGTTTCCCTTATTCTTATACAGACATATTTAAAAAATGCAATTTTTATTTATTTGACATTTGGCAACCAGGAAAGTCCAACTGGGTAAAGATTACTCATTTTCAGTGGAGGCCTGAGGAGAAAAGCACCACACAAATTATACACAATACAAGACATAACACTAAGAAGAAAATAAACTTCTCTACAGATTATTAAAATACAGAGTTGATATGGGTATATTTACAAAGCAGTAAAGTGTATAACTGTAGATAAACTTAAAAACAGCAAGAAAAGATTAAAAATAATATACTTAATGGAAACTGCAAGTGGCAGAGAATACATGATTAGATACAGGGTTTTTGTAGTATAAGTAAGTAAGGACTTAAGAGAGCACTTTATCTTGTGGTTAAGGACAGTACAAGGTAAATGCAAGGAGAATTTGTGGAAGAACACAAGGAGTTAATGTTGTTGTTGTGTCTTTCAGCTTTTCCCGGTTAAGGGTCACCACAGCGGAACTCCAGTCCGCTAATGATTGGCAGTTGATTTTTATGTGCTGAGTTGCCAGCCCTAACGCACAACCTTCAACGAAGGTATGCCCATTCACGCATGTCTCCACGCAGCAGACGCTCTAGCTGAGAGTCGAACCGGTCAGCGTCTTACTGTGAGGTGACAACGCTACTGCAGCACCACCACCGCGGTATAACACAAGGAGTTAATATATACTGAAAATTAGGTAAGTGAGGAAAACAAGCATAACCACGAATTGGAAATGTGTTCTTTAAGGAGGGACTTGAAATTTTGGTAGCGAGGGCTTGTCGATTAGTAGGTGGCAAGTTATTCCAAGATTTAGCTATGCAGTAACAATAAAGACTCTGGCCACTGGATTTTAGTCATTTATAAATAGAAGAGGTTTGTCTTAAGACTGAAACTCCTGATCAGGAAGGTAGCGTTCTAAAATGGAGGAGATGGTTGCAGAATATAGGATGCTTTACAGTCTCACAATTTATTCACTAATTTCCACTTTGATCGTCTTTTTACTGCTCATCTCCATCTTCCAACTCCAGATTGTACTTTAATGGGTTCATAGGTTGGTACTAGGCTATCTGCCCTAGGGCCTATACAAGCCTAGCCATAACAATTCCCTGGCTATTACTTCCCTGGTCCCCTAACAGGGTGGCTGATGTGATCCCTGGAGTGAATTCCCTATCTCCCATCCAATCGGGTTCAGCTTGACATGTATGGGCAGTCTATTCCAGAGTCTGGGGAGTCTCTGGGTCAGGAACCTATCCCTCCAGCATGTTCTGTTAATTGTGATGACCAGGTTTAGATCCTTGGAGTGTGTGGCTCTGAGGGATTGGAATTTCTTTAAGTGTAGCATGTTCAACAGCTCTGGGTTTGACATGGCCTTGTATGTTAAGCAGAGATCACCTCTGAGCAGGCGATATACGACAGAGTATAGCTGGAGTTTTTTTAGACAGTCAGCATAGGGCATCTGCTTTAGGCTTGTGATTCTTTTACTGAGGTATTTCTGTGGCCTTTCCAGTTGTTGCAGATGTCTTGTGAGGTACATACCAAAAGAGGCATTGTACTCTATAATGGGTCTAATGAGGGATGGGTACAGTGGAACAATGACTTCCTTTTTCTGGGTGAAAAGCCTTTAATGATGAGGTGTGCCACATAGAAGGATTTCCTGACTGTTGTGGCGACGTGGTTATCGAAGGTGAAACCACTGTCCACTTGTGTCCCTAAGTCCCTTATCACACTTTTGGTGTTTATTGTACTGTCACTTATGTGGTAATTCATGGGTACATGGTTTTTCCCAAAGGGGATAACTATATATTTCCTGGCATTGAGCTTGAGCCCATGGCTCTGGCACCAAGCATCTGTTTCTGTAAGGCCCTGTTGTAGAATATCCACATAATTTGGGGATTCAATAATGGCTCCCAGTTTGCAGTCATCTGCAAACTTTGTTAGCCAAAGTCCCTTAGTGCTGGCCTGTACTTCAGAGAAATAGATGCCAAACAAGAGCGGTCCCAGGACTGAACCCTAAGGTACTCCGCTTGTCACTTGTCTGGAGCTGGATTTTGAGTAGTCTACTTTTACAGTGTGGGTTCTGTCAGTAGGCCAGTTGGCAACCCATTGAGTGACGTAGGGATTAATGCCCAGCTTAGTAAGTTTATCTATGATTCCAGAGTGAGGGATGGTGTCAAAGGCCTTGGCAAAGTCCAGATAGGCTGTGTGGACCGCCTTGCCCTCATCCACAGCTCTGGATACTGATCAGGTTAAGGAGACAAGATCGGCCCTTTACAAAACCAAACTGGGTCGGGTCCAATGTTTGAAGGTTGCTAATGTGTTTGTTTATAAGTTCCATGATAATGCATTCCACAGCTTTGCAGATCAGGCTTGTCAGACTGATGAGATGATAGTTCCTGGGATCCAAGAAGGATCCCCCCTTGTGGAGTGGGATAACTGTAGCTATGCGCCACTCATTGGGCACGAAGCCTGAGGTGAGGCTATGATTAAACATGACACTTAGGTGAGGTGCCAGTTCATTTTGTAGTTCATGTAGTACACAGCCCGGGATGTTGTCTGGTCCCATGGATGCTGTATTCTTAGCTTTGGAGAGTGCATTTTTTACCTGTGTGGCTGTGATTACCAGAATTTGGCAATATTTTGGTATTGAGATGGACCCATTAATTCCATGGTACTCCTGATTCTTCTGGTCAACTTCTGTGCTTTTATCTGTCTCTCGAACATTTTCCTTTGGAACAGTGGAAAAGGTTTCACTGGCAATGTCTCTACATGTACTTTATCAGAAGAATGAGAAAAAGTCCCCTTCTGCTTGATGGTTCACTTTTTGTTAGACAAATTTTTGCATTTCCTCCTTAGCCAGCTCTGCATCAAAAGTGACTTTTTCCAGGAAAAAAAATTTATTATGAAGATTGCTGGATACAGCCACTTGAATCTTACACCTGCCTCTCAATATTCCCCAATTACTGCAATAAATGTATTTACATCTGGCTGGTGCACAGTGAATAATTATTTTCTACAAACAATTGTTTCCAGCTTTTAATACTTTGCCCTTTTGCCACAGTTTTGTCAGGATAAACTCTTTTTGCTAGTAGGTCCCCAAATTCTTGGCTGCCTTCTCATTGCCAGATTTGGAAGATACAAACGGTCTGCCCTTTCAGTTAACAGTTCTTGCTGTGGAATACCAGTCCAGTTGCTTATTTGGGTCTTCATAAAAAATAATGCAGTCTGTGTTCCTTCTACTTTCTCTAGTACAGCAGAAAATCTCAAATTTTCCCTACACGCTCTGTCCTCTAACTCTACCATCTTTTGAAACATCTCTTCTTGAGCAGTCTTATACTCGGCAAACATTTTCTTCATTTTGACCTCTGAGTTTTGCAGTTTCATCAGCTCATCTGAATATCTGTTTTAAGCTTCTTCCATTTTTCCAGCTTTTTGCTATCTGTGTTGATATACTCTTTCAGCGTTTTGACTATTTTAATCATCTCTGAGCACATTTGACTTCTTTGTTCCTCTAGATTACCGGAAGCCATGTCTTGCACCAAACCTGGAGCTTAAACTGCTTTTTGCTGAACAGCTGCAGGGTTCTTCCCAGTCAGTGCTTTCTCTTTACCTTTTTTAGTTGATTTTCTTTCAGGCTCTCTTAGTTTCTTCTTTTCTAGCATCTGAATTTTACTCCAGCTGACAATATTACTGTATGTTTCTCAATTTCTGTTTTCATATGGGGGAGCTGAAGTTAAGCTGTTGATCAGTGTGCAGCCATCTTGGAAGTCAAGAGATTTACAACCATAAGTTTCCAAAGTAAATAGGTTAGCAACTCAAGCTGCACTGTCAATAACTACAAAACTTATTACTGACAAACTGTACAGCAAGGGACTTCCGTTCTAGTAACAATTTCTTACTACTCACAAATAAGTCAAATAATGTTGCAGGAGACTTGGTCTACTCCCAATACACTGCTAAACTTTAGAATAGTATCCCCACACAAATAAAACTCTCCAACAAACAGTTTTAAACCACTACTTAACTAATCCTTGTCCTGCACATGCTCATCACCATGTTAAGACTTTAAGCTTCCTGTACAATACACTCAACCTCTCACTGAAATGGCAAACAATTTTTATACATAACTGCTACCTGTACAATCTACTAAGTTGCATGTGAGCTTTCTTTTCAGTTTCTCCTAACTTTGTGAAATCTTAGAAGGTATAAATGTAACTAGTGTAGGTGCATAATGTGAATTGAAATGTAATTACTATGTTTAACTGGAACTAACTATAATGCAATATAAACAAATGGAGCTCTTCCTCCTGGGCATCCACTGAAAATGGGTATTACCCAGTCGGGTTTTCACAGTAAACAAAGACAAATAAATAAATAAATGAATACTGAATAAATAATGGGGGAGCAAAGGCCCAAAAATAGGGACAGATTTTAAATATTACTCTTATAAACATAGAAAGTTGTTAGAATAACAGATTTGTATTAGCATGCATTTTCTGAAGGATATAAAGTTTGAAACTCAAATGGATGCATTATTAAATGATTTAAGTCCACAGTGACTTGTCAGAAAACCACACATTTTATGCGAAGCACAACGAAAATATGAGGCAAAAATCTGGACAGTTGAGATGCATGCCATATCTGAGAATCCCACATGGAGTCTACCTGTATCCCAGGCTCACATTGAATTTGACAAGTGCTTGGCCATTGTAGAGGGCATACCAACAGCAGGGGAGAGACAGAGGGCTGTGGTGCTACCATGACTTCTGGACTGCCCCTGTTTTGAGTGTGACACTCAGAATTAACCAGTGGATGTACAAGTCAGTGGCACAGGAAGAGACAGCTACTAAATGCAGAGCAGTGTGGAAATGGTGTGTATGACTCATAGCATGTGGGAAGATGTCCACATAAACATGACCTGCAGTATATGAACAGTAGGCAAACAGTTCTACTACAGTTACTTGTAGCAAATGTTGCCTCCATATGTGAATCCATGAGACACTTTGAAACTGACATATGGTCTGCCTCCATTGGCCATGCATTCTCAGGTTGTGGGAAGCTGTGGATGCAAGGTGGTTGGACACAGACCATCTCATATCAGACTACAAGATCTTTTGAGAGGTGTCATCAATTTCAGCTGTGAAACACAGCCTGCCACCCCTGGCTGTGAGTGTAGTCCAGGTTGTGGCCAGTGCCGCTCCTCAGGCTGCCTCCTCAGCCACACAAGCACCACCCCTTAAGTCCTCTCCTGTCATGCATCAGAACCAGCACTGACACCAGGTTAACACAGTGGGTACTGGCAATGCTCATTTCATGGCAGCATGACTCGACCACTAGAACATGTGATCCCTGACTCCCCATAACCAAAGTATGTGACTACTGTGTTCATCTCCCTTGAGCTTACCTTAGTTACCCTGCCCTTCTGCTACACTTTACTGCTCTGTCTAGTGTGTGTGTGTGTGTGTGTGTGTGTGTGTGTGTGTGTGTGTGTGTGTGTGTGTGTGTGTTTGTGTGTGTATGTGTGTGTGTGTGTAAGCATTTGCAGTTCTGGATGGGCACACTAAGATAATCCCCGAAGACTATGCTTTCTTTTTGCATATATTCAGTTAAACATCTTTTGGAGAAATGACACGAGACCTCTACTTCATGGTCACTTTTCTTCAGGATTTTCATGCAATGCATCACTTTCATAGGTTCATAGATTAGTACTAAGCTAACTGCCCTTGCGAGCCATTTTAAGCCTAGCCAATTGTCCCTTGTGAGACTCAAACCCTGCACCTTGTATTTGAATGGCAAACACCTTAACCATTAGGCCACCCTTTCAAAACTTTAGTATTCATTTGCTATTTATGGCTTTAACCTGTTTGGCAGGTCATCCCACGGTGTTCACAAGATGTTCTATTTGTTTGCAGAACACAGTGTTGTAGAGCAAAGCACACACAACAAATATCTTACTGCAGGTCTGGAGTGTACTGAAGTACTATTCCTGAGGTACCTAAACATCGAAAGTGTGCCTTCAGTGGTCTAAATAACTACCCCAATATGTTTTAGGTTTCTATGTTGTCTGCACTATAGACTTATTTCCCGCATGGTTACAGGGCTGCATATTGAGTTAGTCAACTAGACATGCTCCTCCGCATGTTGTAGCATAACTTTAAGGAAATAGTTAAGGATTTGTGAGGCTGAGACATGCAATATGCCTAATGTGTCTCCTGTGTGTTAGTATTACAATCAGCCTGACAACAATCGCTCTAGGTAGAGAGCATGTTAACCGATTCCACTCATTAGCTAGAGCTCATGCAGGCTCCACATCACGCTTTCACCAACATTTGCGTATGTTTGTATGAATAGTAATTTACATCTGACAGTTATGTATGGTTTTCACTAGTATATGATCAAGACCCTGCCTGTACAGGAGGCCTGTAACCTTGCTCTATATTCAGTTATAGTGGTGTTTGCTAATCCAAAGTCATCCACAATGCTTCACATTCTTCTGTCCATACCTGACTCTTTTGAAGATTCATCCCTTCTTTAAGAAATGTAGCAGTGTCTGTCCTTTATAAAATGTGTACACATGGTGTGGGAATATACATAGAAACACAGTATTTAGTTTCCTTTGTGCGGTCATCTATCAGTCAACGTGATCAGCTGCATCTCTACCAGGACTGTTAGTGTTTACATTTTTCAGCATAATGACAATTTTGTGCACAGACCTCCCGCTGACCATCTTCATAGCATTCAATCGTTTATTAGATTTTACTCTGCACTGCACTGATGACATCTGTTCTATTACTTACCTTGCTGTAACCATGCTAGTTTTGCTCTACTGGGTAGGTCCATCTGTGCTTTACTGTTATGTTTCATTATTATTTATTTATTTGTCTTTGTTGACCATGTAATTCCGACTAGGATAGAAATGCCCTTTTTCAGCAGAGGCCCAAGGAGAAAAGGTCCAGATTTACATTCATAAGTTAAAGGTTTCACAAAACATAGACATTTTTATTACATTTCATTTTTTTTACATTGCAGACATGTCTTGGATTACTATGGAATGCAAGTAAATATAGTATTTAACTGTATAGAAAATTCTATATCCAAAAAGGAAAAACAGCTAAACAAATGGAAAAAGCGTTCATTTACATTTGCATTTAGTTTTGCAGTTACAAACTGGAGGTAAAAATGAGAGAGAGAAAATAAACTAGAAGCATATAGGGGAAGAAAATGATAGAGAAGTACTGAGTGCTCACAGCAGGTGAGAAAAGGTGAAACTGTACTAAGTTTATCATCATGATGGGTTCCACATGTGATGAATTAGGAAGAGGGAGGTACAGTTTTTCGGAGTTAAAGTAGCTTAATAAGTTAATCTGGTAGATATTAACCAGGTGAAGAGCAAGAGCAGAGCCAGGAGTGTTGAGTGTTGTAGGTGCTGGTTTAGTAGGCTTTTAAAGATCAGGTCTAAAGGCAGGAAATGAAATTTTCTTTACACACACACACACACACACACACACACACACACACACACACACACACAGACACACACACACACACACACACACACACACACACACACACACAAAATGCTTGCATGCATAAATATGCATGTAAACACTTTTCTGTATAAAAGAAAACCTTGTTCCGCAGCCTTAAGAAAATCAAAATGAATTGGCGGGAGGTATTTACATGGTGGATTAGCATATTTAAGTAACTGTTTATTAGTTAAGTAACTGCCAAACAGTTAAATTAACAGTTTGTCAATAAAAAAATATAATTTTTTCCAAAATAAGTCTGGCAATTATTTAACTAATGCACAATTAAGTTTGGCAATTTAACTAATACAGAATTACTTACCTAAATTACTCCAGCATAACTAGAGCTGGATGGAACCCAAAGTCCCACCATTTCCTCCTGCCCGTCTATTAATATTAATGCTGTTGTAACACCCCAGCACTGGCCCAATAATCAAGGAGCCTCAATCCTCACCACTGGCAACAGTGGGGGATGTACACACTGGGAGGATGACAAATACACACATAGTAAAGTGCAATTACCCTTAAGAGCACACAAAGACCACAGTCACTGAGGGGCTGGTTTCTCCCTCTTTCTCAAGATCCCCAATATGACTACCCACTACAGAGTTGAGTCCTTAGCCAGGGTTCCAAGCCAAGTCTTCCAACACTCTCTGTCCAACCAGTGCTTCGTGTCCCTGCCCAAGTAGCTGACCCACACACTCTTGGAGATTTGTTTTACACACACACACACACACACACACACACACACACACACACACACACACACACACACACACACACACCTGGGAAAGGCTGGCACAGGTTTACTAGCTATGCCCCTTCTGCCCAGACTATAAGGTAGTTATCAATGCCACCAGAACCCCTTATCAGCTACTTTAAGGCCCTTAACAAAAGGTGTGCAATCCTACTGTATAATATTACTATTAAACCAAGACCAAGGCTATTAGGAGTGGCCTGCACAGTGGTACCAAATAAATATGCAAGTACTCTCAGAGCTTAAATATGTCTCATAAATATCAGCCACAAAGATATGTTTAAATATATTTAATAATAAAAGAACAAGAAAATACTCAGTAAATCATTACAGTAACTTCAGAGTTCAAAATCACAGGAAATATTTAAAACAACATTGCAGGACAGTCTCAAATAAATACAGAAAAAAATCTAAAACAACCTTTACTATATTCTTAACTATATCTAAAAGAATTTACTGTACCCTAGTTAACTTACTTAAAGCAAAGCAAGACAGACATGGTGAGTGGATGTTTCCAGCGGATGCTGCCAGGTCAAAAGACAAAATATAAAATACCCAGTCACTCTCTCAGAGAGTTCTTAAATTAATATCAGATATTACTGCTGGGATACTTGCGGCATGACATCACTTGTTGTCTCCTGACTTCAGTTCCCAGGCTCAACAACCATTGCTAGAAACTGCTAGCATTTAGCATTTCTCTATGAAAATACACAGCCTTCAGATGTTTGCAACTGCTGGAAGACATAAAACAGTAAAACACTTATAAAACATTGCTAGTTTTAGACATCCTGTCTCCTTTGCATTGAAACCATCTATTTTATTACGTGGTTATAAAACAATTTAATTTCAACTATTTCCCTGAAGGTTTGCAAGTTAATCTTTTATGTTCCAGTTTCCACTGTTAAAATATATACATTTCTGTTCTTTTCCAGTAGGGTACACTGTGGATACATCTTTAAGCTTACTGCTTTACACACACTTCTGTACCAGCAGTTTGATATACACATAACATACAGTTTTAATACACTGGTAACACAAACATATGAATCATGCTGATATCACAAATAATGTTATTTACAAAATTCCAGTGAGCTGGGCTGGCAATATTTCCTTTTGTGACAGCTGTAAACATTGCTCTCTATGGTTAGTTTTCCACATTTGGAAGATATCTTTAAAACTTTGTTATTTTTCTGAAGGCTACCTAGGGGTAACTCACAGTACTAAATCCTAGTGTCCAGATTATGAAACAAGGAGAAAGATCCAAAGCATGGGTTCCAAAATCCAGTGTCCATTTTGGCCCAACTGTCCAACTCAAATAAATACCCCTGTGCAGATACCTTGTACAAATCACATTTCAAAATATCTGATTTGCTAAAAAGCACAGCAAAGGCACCAGAAAATGCTATGAGCAAAACCACCATATGCACGTACTCAGGTGATTAGGTGGAATGCAGTCCTTATATCTCAGTTCCGGTATAAGCAAAACAACCAACCAAAACCTAAATTCTCAGTTCGGGTATGAGCAAAATAAACAGGCAGCATGCGGTTGGTCACATGTAAAGCACTCTGAAGCTAGGTGCTCAGATGGCATCAGGAATACACTTCTCCATCCAATAAAACTCGGCAGATGTACTTCAGTTCAAGAAGATTATTGATAGCATTCAAACAATACTTAGCGGTTCTGAAACAGCAGAGTTAATTTTTTTTTTTTTATTACCAAGTGTATGGGAGTGTCATTAGCAGGTAACCAATCAAGGTGCACGGGTATGTAGAAGGAAGGAGCCTTTATTCCAATCAAATGTGACATTAAGATGGTACTTGCTCCTTGGTTTTGAATTTGTTATGTAACAGTAACAGTTAAGCCAATCAAATCTGCAGGAAAAAACCTCCTTGTTTAAATGTTATGTATACCTGTACCTGATGTCTTACCCTTTTCATTTGTTGTGTAATATTAAGGGAATAGTCAGGGAAAACTTAGGACATTTCCTGACTACAGAAACCCATGCTCTACCACCCATATTCTCAATGACAAATGGGAGCTTAATCTAGTACTTAATTACTCTCTGGGTTACCAGGCTACTATCAAAACTGTACTTGACAACTGGACTACTAAGGACAACAAGACTTTTGGACACATTTTTCCTCACACACTGAGTTTCACCTCCAGGAGAGGAAGGAATATTAGAGACTACCTAGAAAAGTCTGGGCCCCACTCCACAACAAGACGGAGCAATATACCCATGCAGCAACCCACCGTGCTCATACTACTGCTACATGGGCCAAAGGAGCAGCTTTTAGTATCCTAACAATCAAAAGGAATTTACCTTCTCAATCAAGGGTAACTGCAGCACCAAAGGGGTTGTGTACAGGGCACAATGCTCCAAATGCAAAGCCTTTCAGGTCAGGAAGAGGTGAACAAATTAAAGACAAGAATAGTGAGACACCTACATGACCTTCGATAACTCAACCTTTCAAGCCCTCTCGCAGTGCATACAAAGCACAACACAGGACACAGCAAGTTCAAATTCCACATCCTGGACCATGTCACCATGATCACTTTATATGGCAGCTATAATGATCTACTGGAGAAGGAGGAGCTGATTTGGCAGGTTCAACTGATGGCTCGGAAGAAATCAGGACTTAATACCACAGAATCTATCATCCCGATTCTGAACCTCAGAAAACTGGACCACAGTAAATACCATTGAAAAGACAATTGCAGGACTTTCAGCTTTCTCTTACGATCCAGCACGAGGGACTTGGAAATATAGTCAGTTTTGTTATGGTTCCTACTACTTATTAGCTTTCTCAGGACTAGACTGTCTGTTCAAGGTTTTTTTTTTTCAAATTGCTTGTTGTGTACTATTCCTAGTACAGGCTAATGGAGGTTTCACTATTCATGCAGTCAGACATCTCTCTTCTTACAGTTGGACATTGCTTCACATAACTGTTCTGAGGCTTATCATTATCTGTTTTCACCTACTTCTTTTTCAATGGAACTGTTTAGTTTAGCTTGTATATGGTTTCCTAAGGTTCTTTCTACTTTTTTAAGTTTCTAATTACTTACTGTCATTTTTTAGCATCCCTGGTTAATACTGAAAGCGCCACCAATGTTAAGTGCAGAACATCATTTACAGGCTTACATGATATTTAAACGAAAAGTTTTGTTAGATTTGACTGGCTTAACTGTTACTATTACATAATGAATCAAGAGCATCAGGTACAGGTTTACATAATATTTAAACGAGGAGTTTTTCCTGTAGATTTGATTGGCTTAGCTGTCACACAGTGAATCAAAACCAAGAAGTGCAGGTATCATCTTAAGGTCACATGTGATTGGAATAAAGGGTCCGGCCCTCTACACACTCATGCACCTTGATTGGTTACTTGGAACTGACACTCCCATACACTTGGCAATAAAAATAATTTCAGAACCATTAAGTAGTGCTTGGATGCTATCAATAAAGTCTTCTTGAACTGAAGTATGTCTGCCGTGTTTTATTTGATGGAGAGTGTCTTCCTGATGCCATCTGAATAACTGGTTTCAGGGTGCCTGATGTGTGACCAATTTATTTTCTCATACCAGAAATGAGAATTTAGGTTTCGGTTGGTTGTTTTGCTTACACCTAAACCGAGGACACAAGGAGTGCATTCCACCTAATTACTCGAGTGCACAAATATGCAGATTTTTGCTTTCAGAATTTTTCTGTTGCCTTTGCTGTACTTTTTTAGCAAATCAAATATTTTGAAACGTGATTTGCACAAGGTATCTACATAAGTGTACTTGTTTTGAGGTGGACAACTGAGAGAAAATGGATGTTGACTTTTGGAACCCATGAGTTAGCTCTTTGTCTTAGTTTCACGATCTGGAAACTAGGATTTGGTATGTCGAGTTAATCTAGGTTCCTTTATTCCCTTGGAGCCTTTTTTGGCTGATAGCTTTACTCGCAAATCTTGGCCACCTCCAATTTTTCGATTATATTTTTCTAAAGGCTGCAAAATTACCTTTTTTTTTGCACATGAACACTTTTTTGCATAAAAAGAACATTTCATTTCACACCTTTAGATGTGATCTTTAAAGCATTTGAACATTTTAGCTATACTAGAATGGAATTCCAGTGTTTTGTAAGACAGTAAGAGTACAGTGAGTTTCCCACAGAGTTTTTTGATTTACTTACAGCTAGGAGAGATTTGTTATTGTAGTGTTCTGCTACTAATGTGTGGTTGAAATGTTTTTTTAGAGATGGGGTGGCTTGTGGATAAGTTTGTGGGCTGTAGTGAGGATGAGAATAAGTTAGCTGGTTAGTGAGTTCCAGTCAGTTTAGTTCCTTCAGTGCCATGAAGTGATGGATTTTGGTGGTTCTTTTTTATAGCATGTTTCAAGTTTGGACACGAGGGTACGGTTACAATTTGTGAAATTGGGGGATGCATACAAAAGAGTTGAGAGTATGTAAGTGGATGCTATGGATCTTCTTGTGGATAATATATTGTTTTGCTCTACATAGGGACCCTAGCTTCTCATGTGCTTTTTTTAAATAGGTTGATGAATACGTTGGTCATATTTGAGTTTGTCATCTATGATTATTCCAAGTAGTTTGGCTTCTATCACAGTTTCTACGACTGTATTGTCAGATAAAACAATATGGAAATTATCTTTCTAATCATTATACTGTTTTGGTATAAAGAGCATGAGGTCGGTCTTTTTCCATTTAGGAGTAGGTCCGCAGTGCTTAGCCAGGATTCTACAGAGAAGGATTCTTGGATCATTTTTAGTGCTGGAGTAGAGCCTGTTTGTTTGCGGTATGGAGGTTGTTGGCGAGTATATTTAATAGTACTGTTTCCAAAGTTGAGCCTTGTGGCACCCCAACTGTAACTGGGATGAAGGAGGAGAACTCATGTTTCTATTTTACTAGTTGTTGTCTATTTGTGAAATAGCTACAAAACCATCTGACAGTAGACTGATTAAGACCTATATATGAGAGTTTGGTGAGAAGTTTTTGATGGGATACTGTGTCATAACAGATCCAAGAAGCATGTTGATACATGATTGCTATTATTTCCATTTTGGTTAATAATATTGGTGACGGGAAGAGCAGTTTTTATACTATTACTGGGATGGGCTGTGGACAGAAGATTGTCATTATTAAGATGTTAGAAGAGTTAGGATTGGATATTTTTTCTAGAATTTTTGATAGTGGTGGCAATATACAGGTCTGTAATTTGACAGGTCAGTTGAATTTCCTCCTTTGGTATTATGAATTACTTTTTCCATTTAGTTGAGACACTGCTTTCTGTTACTGATCGTTTAATTAGTATTGAGATAGGGAAGGCTAGAGCATTGGCAGTGAGCTTCAGGTATTCTGTTGGCAGGTTATCAGCTACTATGTTTGTTGGTTTGAGGATTTGTCTTTTTTATGGTAGCAGTTGGCACTAGGATGAAACAGAGTTATTGTGAAATTGTTAGCTAAGGCTGGCATAGTGAGGATAGTGGAAGAGTTTTGTTTAGAAAGAGTATAGTGTTTACAAAGTGGGAACTGAACTGGGTTGCTATATTGTCTATGTCGTTATCAGTTGTTGGTGAGGGAATTGTTTGGCCAGAGTGCAAACGTTAATTAACAGAAGACCAAAATATCTTGGGATTCTTTTGGTGTGAAATTTGGAGGTTGGAGAAATAGGATTTTTTTTCTCATTGGTTATTAATTTCTTTGCATGATTTGTTAAGTATCTTAAAATGTGAACAGCTAGACTGGGTTTTGTTTTTGGACCATAGTTTCCAAGTTTCATCTCTTTGGAGGTGTACCTTCCTTGTTTCCTTTGTAAAGCAGGCTGCTGGGTTTGGCCAGATTCTCTCTGTTCTCAGTGGTGCTTGGATGTTAAGATGTTGGTGCTTGGATTACGAGATGTTGGTGCTTGGATGTTAAGACGTTTAGGAAAGTATTATTGAAATGGGCTACGGCATCATCTAGTGTCATGGTTTTTAGGATATTCCAGTTATAGAGTTTGGGAGAGGATATGAATTGTTTACATTTAAGTTTTTTATACTGCATACCTGTTTATATGCTACCAGTGTGCATATAAATAAGTGGCTTCTGGTAGCATAAGTAGGTAGGCAGTCACTGATACAGTGGTTAGGCATCCAGAGAAGCTAATTAATTTGGTTTACTTGGGAGGATACAATTTAAGGTGGATTCCTTACTTGTGTGTTGTTGTACTCCTGTAGCCTCATTTAACAATTGAGAGAATCCAAGTGATTCATTAATGGGGTGGTTGTGCCATTTGGATCCCAGTTTATGCTGAGATCACCCAATATGATTGCTTCATGGGGTACACTGTCAGACAGCCATTGCCGTAGGTGTTCTGCAATGGTTGCATTTACTCTAGTAAGATGTACAGTCCATTACTACAAATGTTTTCTCTGTTATTAAGTTTGAGAAATGTTACAAGATAGTTTGTACTAAGTACATGTAGAGGGTGTGGGTTTAAGTTCTAGGAAGTTTTTGTACAAAACAGGTTGTAGCCTCACATAGATATATACCCCCACACACGAAACATCAATGTGAACTACAGTTAGTATTTATTTCATGTAAGGAATGTACTCAAGTTTATTTTGAGCATTTAGTAGTCCTGTGACACAGAATTTTTTTCCTGATAAGTGAAGTGTCCAGAATGGAATACAATGAAGAATTTGTTGAAACAAAGTATGTCAGTGAATAAAGTTTCTAGTTTCTAATAAGCATTAAAAATGCTCTACCTTAACATTGCTGCCTTTGAACTGATGTTTGAACACGTAGCACTTCTGCCATAAACTTCTTTATATTGTCTACGTCCACCAAATTTAGTCTAACAAAAGACCGACACATGAAAGTCAATATCTTAAAGTAATAAATATATAGCTTGTAAATTTAAACTTGTATAAAGCTTACCACTGCATATAATGTCACAAAATGTCAGGATTGCATACCCATGTTTTATTTATTAAGTTTTGTAAATATCAGACATTATTATTTTTATGTATGTGTTTAGTATTTATGCAGCTGAGTAATTCAACCTAGAGCCATAAAAAGATAAGTACAAGAGTATGGGTAGAATTTATAGACTGCACATCACACAAAGCAGATTAGCATGGACAGTGGTCGTGACCAGGGTGTTGGTCAATTCTAAAACAAAGAGAGGTCATACAGTGACCGAATCAGCATGCCATGCAGTGCATAGTAACAAGAGCATACTGACATGAAAATGAGTGACCTCATGCAAATAAGCCACACTGAATGCCCAAATGAAAGAACCCAGATTGACAAACCAAAGCAGCGTAGAATACCCATTATAAAGGTCAGGATTTATGGTGTAAATGACAAGCAGCAGTCATAGAAACAGCAGTGACAACAGCACAGCAGCATGTGTGGAGTGTTGTTGTCACAGTAAGTGTTCACGTTACACATCATGACAATCTGCATCGGTGGAAGAGGTGCAAGACTGCTCCTAATATCCTTCTCTGTGTACATAAAGTTAGGTGCAACATTACCCATCTTAGCTACAAGGGCATTCCACTAACGTACAGACTTGCACATCATGCTGACTTACAAACTAATGGACATGGAACACTCTCTATTTAAAATGTTTTAAAGGGACGTAAACTAAGAAAATAAAAGATAAATGTTGATTATGTTATTTGGATTGTGCATTAAATCACATTTTCTAGATTTATTTGTTTCTGTAGTAGTTTTATACAATAGCTGGATGTTAGTACCATGTGACTTGCCATGTGATGGATTGACTATTACTTAAATGTTGCATTTGATTAAATGTTTTCCTCTGAAGAAGTTTATGGTATATTACAGATGAAAGTGCTAAAGCTTTAAAATCAAACCATTTCTGTGTCTCTTGCACAGTTTTTTTTTGTCTCAGTAAATAGATATTGCTTTCCTACCTGAATATGACATCACATATGAATATGCTAAAGAGGATTAGCCCATTGCTGAATACTGCCACCATAAGAGAAATGTGGTTGCTCTCCAGTTACTCCCTTTCATTTCTGTAAATTCTTGTAAAATACTGTGTAATCATAATGTGTTTGTTGAGCTTTTCTCCCTGGACCTTCACTAAAAATGGGCTCCTGTCCCACATGGAATTTCCCAGTCATCAAATGTCAATAAATAATAAATTCTTCCACCTTCTGCACAGTCATTTGGCTGTTCATCTCACCATCTGGAGCACAACAGACTTCCTGATCTGTCTTTTATAAGACATAGTCATAAATACCTTAATGAAAACACTACACCCGCTCATTCAAGCTGAAATGGTAAGACCCCTGCTGTTAGCCATATTCAAAAATGATCACTTAAGTCAAACTTCACAAAAGAATTTTCTCATTTAACCTCCACTGTCTTGTCATTCATTCTTGGATTCTAACCAACAGAAACAAATCACGGAGCCCACTAACATCACTCCAGCTGCTGAGGACAAAGTGCACAATTTAATCAGTAGACACAGAAATGTAACTGAAAGCATATTTAAAGCTCTGGTAGGAAGGGCATCTAATTCCAACAACTTATCTCCTCCAACATACCTTGAGAGTTGATCATGTCTTTTATACTCACCCATCTGTTCTCCCTTTGTCCTCATCCATTTTCTTGGTACCCCTCCAACCTACCACTCACCTTACCATTCCTCCATAAATGCCAAAGAGGACAATTCCTACAGCACTTCTGCACATTGTATGAAAGATGCACTTGTTCATCTTACACTAACCCAGTGTCAGGCCAAGTCTGTCCATGTTCCCAAGTGTATCTGCATAATTTATTCCTCCAATCCCTTACTTCTATACCCATACACGCCTTTAGAACTGGCATACCTTGTTTCATGACCTTTGCAATTTTTTTCCAGTCTTTCTCATAGGGGTCTACCTCGACCCATCAAAATCACGTCTCAACGAAATATAAACAGGCTAACTCCTTTTCGCAAAAGTGCATTTTCACGAAAATGCACTTTCGCAAAAATGCAGCTAAGTGAACAGCACGGGGGCTGTTGCTTAGATCGTGGCACTGTGAGGATAAGGGAATATTCCCTTTTCCCCACTGTAGTGGAATCTCAGAGTGAGAATATAAAAGTAGCAGGGATGTGGGGGATGCAGTCCCCCACATGGGGGGTGCAGGGGGCTTTCGCGAAAGAGTTTGTCTGTTTACGTTTTGTTGAAACATAATTTCAATGGGTCAGAGTAGAGCCTTCTCATAGGTCATTTTCTTCCTTTCACTATGTATTTCTCAACCTTTAACATGCTTTCTTCTTTTCAGCTACAGTTATAACTCCCTGCATCCCTGATTTTAGCCAGGGATCTGACTTTTCGTTTCATACTTCCTTTTTTGCTAACATCCAGTTTCTTCTTCTCTTCAGTACTCCTTGATGCATCTCCCCAAGCAGCCTACCGTGTGGTGCTAATTCTTGCCACCCTGTATTATTTCTTAACGCACTTCCTAATGACTCAATTTCTATTCCCCTGAAATTTCACATCTCTGTTACTGCTGCCCTTCAAATCTGTTTCATGTTCTAGAAGCTGCAATGAATTTACTTCCCATTAATTACAGTTTTGTGGCAAATTGTCTAATGTGTAAGTTTCCATTTCCTTTGATCTATTTAGCTGGACTGCAGGATGCGACCTTACGACTGCCCTTTGCTAAAGGTATGGAGTGGGATTTTATTTATATTTGCATTCTGAACCAAGCTAACTTGTTTTTACTTGACACTGATGGGTGGAAAGTCTAGTTCTGTAATAAGTACTGCAGCTTTGTTACTGAAAGTAACTGACTGGTGCCTTTGGCAAATGGTTGACCAAAGGGAACAACAAAGACTACAATGAGGTGCTGTTTTTAACTTTTGTTGTCTGTTTGCCTTGCGTGCCACTGTATTCTAGTTTTCTGGGCTACACTAAGATTCACATCATCCAGTGCTGGGGAACAGAGCAATCCAGACAAACAAACCCAGAACCATAGTTGCAGTTCCCTGAATTTTTGCCCTCTCAACTTAAAGCTTAGAGGAGTTCTTGGTTGAAGTCGAGGACAAAATAAAGGTTCTCTTCTTGTAAGCTGTATCAAAACTCCTTTCTACAAATGTAAGGAGCAGCGTGCTGCTGTTAAATTTGATACTGAAGTGTTTAGCCTTTAGCAGCAGTGCAATAATGGCATTCACTTCTAATGCCAGTACTGTACTTACACACCAATGGCACGAGCCAGTCATGCACCCCAATATGTTGCACCCACAACAGCTGTACGTTTACCTTCCCCTCACTATGCCTCTGCCCAAGCCACTAAAATCAACCCCTCAGCACTATTAGCACCCTCTATTATCCACATTTACGGCTACCAGTCTCCTCTTTCAGTGCTCAGCCATGCTATTATCTGTTGTGCTGTGAGCCACAGTGCACACAACACTGCAGGTTACCTATTATAAACCTTACTTGTGGTTGTGACTACAACCCCTTCTTAAATCGCTGTGTACCATTTCTTTAAGCTGTTAAAACCTAAATCTCTGCCCCTCCCTCCACACACAGAACAGAAGTGTTCAGTTATTCATACCTATCCTGCTAATATATTACATCTCATAACCTTGCATTCAAAAATTGACTGTAATCGCCTTTAGCTATTGTTTATACTCACCCTTCTAACTCTGAGCATCGATGTCACTGACTCCTAGTAAGGAATAAAACCACCCAGCTGACAAGAATGTCAAAGGATAACTGACTTTATTAACTGGCTAAGTAGTTCACCATAGAACATGCTCTAGCTGTACCATTCCAATTTTAAGCCATGATGACAGAGTGTTTATGCCTATGCCAGCTAAGAGTATTTCAAAGGTGTTGCTAAAATTGATATATACAAATCAATGTGGTTTTGTACAGGGGAGGCAAACATTTGACAACATTAACAGAATGATGATCCAGAGTGTAAGAAAATACAAGTACTGCTAGTTGATCTTGCTGCACAGAAAGCATTCAGTAGAATGTTATAAGTAGGATAATGACAGCATTTGCATTCCTTAGCAGAAAAATAGGGTTAATAAGGAAGACATATGAAGGGTCAGAGGCAAGAATTAAGGTGGGTGGATCGGCTCCTCTCCAACAGGCTGTGTTCACACACAATGGATGTCCTCTTTCCTCTCTAGTTGGCTACTGGCTTTATATTTAGAGCCATTAGCAATAAATACATAAAATAAAGGGCTCACAAATTCAAGTATATAACTGGCAATAATTATCAAGCGGGCAAGAGTTAAATAAGTTGATACTCCCCTAGAAGAAGAAGGTGGTTTATCATTGCATGATTCCAAGGGAAACTTTAGAGCTATGCAGTTAAGACTTGTATACATAACTCAAGCAGAAGGTTATAAATCAAAGTAAAAAGGGGTGAAGATGAACTGGGAGAAGTTAGACAAATAAAGAGATGAAGGGATAGGGTGAGTGCTAAATGAAAGACCAGCTGAGAGTTTTTAGCCAAGTCTAGATGCTGTTAAAAAGGTAATTAATAAGGCATAAAGTACTGTGCGACAACTACTACAAATCAATCAGAGAAGGTTAGAAAATATTCTAAAAAATATTGGAAAGGCAATTTATAAAAGAAGAATGGGAGGACATTCGAAAGCCACTGAAGTATGCAACAAGATCCAGAAAGTTTAACATTTTTGTATGGTAATGTTTGCAGACGTATTTTTATACCCCAGGCAGACTTCAGAGAATTTTTCCTCAAAGAAAGCAAATTCTGGAGGAGTGTTGGGAAAGACAGGGGGAACTGGTAACATTTTTTGGGTAATGTAACAAGTTGGAAGCTTTTAAAAATTGCTTATGGAGTACTTTGTTAGAAATGTTGGGAGAACAAACAGTTGTAACTAAGGAAATAATTATTTTAAGCTAGGATACAGGATCTGAACAGCCTAAACATACGAAGGCCTCTTAAGTTTTAATGTTATTCACTGCCAAAAAAGCAATTATAAAAAAAACTAAAATAAAAGGCTAAGAGAACTGTAATTGAAGTTACCAAATGTAAAGGAAAATTGAGAACTGGTGGCGGGATGCTTGGAAAAGGGAAGGAGCAAACTTCATAGAAATATATGGAATTTGTGGGAATGAAACATGCAGAACAATTTTAAGGGGGAGGAAGGGGTGAGGTTTAAGAGAAGGCAACAGCTGAACAATTTGTGTAATGCTGGACTGAATTAAAGTTGTCAAAAGGAAAATATACATGTATACTACATGAATATAACAATGAAATATGTTACTATGGTTTGTTTTCTTTTGTATTAATGTATGTATACACATAGCACTGATTAAAATGTGATGAATTAATAAAGATGTGTAAAAAAAGTCTGTATAATAGGACTCCGCATTTCTTTGTCTATATATTGGTTTGTTTTCATCTGTT
Source organism: Protopterus annectens (assembly GCF_019279795.1). Taxonomy (NCBI): domain Eukaryota; kingdom Metazoa; phylum Chordata; order Ceratodontiformes; family Protopteridae; genus Protopterus; species Protopterus annectens. Next base: position 671,311,013 of record NC_056750.1, on the reverse strand, counting down.
CAAATAATCTTAAACTGGCATCTGTTAATTTTTTTGTACGGTTTTTACTGCATATTTAGTACTGCACAAAACTCATAGTTTCATAGTATAGTACTAGGCTATCTGCCCTGGGGCATTTGTAAGCCTAGCCATAGTGATGTGGCTTTTGCCACCCCATGAAGTGGTACAAAAAATGTACAGAATAAATTTAGAATACTGTGCCTCTGTCTAGTAGTGACACAATGAAGGTCCCCTTATATAATAGAATTAGTTTACTGTGCCCCTGTCTAGCAGTGACACAATTGTGACCCCTGGGGTAAATTTACGATCTCCCATCCACTCATCAAGATTTCTCTTGAAGAGAGTCAGTGAGGGGCTCTGCCTAATACGAACTGTGATCTTGTTCCAAACCATGGGAAGCCTCTGGGTTATGAATCTATCCCTCCAGCATGTCCTACTCATACTTGTGCCGAGGTTTAAGTCTTTAGCTCTCGTGGTCCTGATGGATTTGGATTTTTTGAGGTGGAGCATGTCCATCAGCTCCTGATTGGACATGGCCTTGTACGTCAGGCAGAGATCACCTCTGAGCAGGCGGTATACTACTGAATAGAGCTGAAGTTTCTTTAGTCTGGCAGAAAAAGACATATGTTGGAGACCCTTGATCCTCTTGGTGAGGTACTTTTGTGGTCTCTCCAGCTGTTGCAAATGCTGGGTGAGGTACATACCAAATGGGGCATTGTACTCAATCATGGGTCTGATGAGGGAGGAGTATAGGGGTACAATGACATCCTTGGATCTGGATGTGAATCCCTTCATGATGAGGTGTGCAAGGTAGAATGTTTTTCTAACCACTTTGGCAACGTGGGTGTCAAATGAGAGGTCGCTGTCGACTTGGGTCCCTAGGTCTCCGATTACTTTTTCCATACTCAGTGGGTTGCTGTCTATGTGATAATTTGTGGGTACTTTGTGTTTCCCAAAGGGGATGACTATACATTTTTTGGCATTTAGTTTAAGGCCGTGACTCCGGCACCAGTTGTCCGTTTCTGTGAGGCCTTTTTGTAGGATGTATGTGTCCACTGGTGTATCGACTATGGCGCCTAGTTTGCAGTCATCTGCGAACTTTGTCAGCCACAGCCCTCCCATGTTTGCTTTAACATCTGAGAAATAAATGCCGAACAAGAGGGGTCCCAGGACCGATCCCTGTGGGACACCACTTGTGACTGGCTTTGAGTCTGACATTGCTCCAGCGATTTTAACTTTATGGGTTCTGTCCTTTAGCCAGTTTGCAACCCATCAAGTGACATAAGGGTTTACGTTTACGCTGTTGAGCTTATCTACGATGCCTGAGTGGGGTATTGTGTCGAAGGCCTTAGCCAAGTCCAGATAGGCTGTATGGACTGCTTTGCCCTCATCAATGGCTCTAGTGACCGTTTCAAAAAGTCAACCAGGTTTAAGAGGCAGGATCTGCCCTTTACAAAGCCGAACTGGGTGGGGTCAAGTGTCTGTAGGTCCCCTATGTCTCTGTTTAGGAGTTCCATAATGATTCTTTCCATAGCTTTGCAGACCAGGCTGGTTAAGCTTATGGGGGCGGTAGTTTCCAGGGTCTGTAGAGGCACCCCCTTTGTGGAGTGGGACCACTGTTGCTGTACGCCAGTGTTCAGGTACATATCCCGAAGTAAGGCTAAGGTTAAATAGCATTTTTATGTGTGGGTTAAGCTGCTCTTGGAGTTCACGTAACACGCAACCCGGGATACCATCAGGTCCCACTGATGCTGTGTTTTTAGCTTTGTTTAGGGCGGTTCTCACTTGGACATCTGAGATGACAGGGAGATTACATTCAGCTGGGATAAGTATTTCTTCTTTTAGGGGTGAGGGAGGGGAGAAATTTGCACTGAACCGGTCAGCCAGAATGTTGGCAATATCTGTGGGTTCAGTGTATTTTTTGTTGTTGTGAACCAACTCTGAGCATATCTGAGGGTTTCCGCCCAGGTTTCTAAAATAGCCGAAGAAGGCTTTGTGGTTATCTTTAGTGTCCTTAGCGATTTTTCTCTCAAAGTTGGCCTTGCATATTTTTATGAGAGAACGTAGTTTTCTGCTAATGTTGATCAGAGATGTCTTCCCTTCATGGGATTTTGCTCTGACGTGCAGTAGCTTCCTTCTTTTGTTATACAATTTGTTAATGGCTGAGGTCCACCAGACAGGACGTTTGCCTTTGGTGGAGAGGGACTTGGATTTATTTGGGATTGCATGATCCATGCATTCTTGGAGATGTCCATAGAAAGCATTTGTGAAGGATTCGGCATTGTGGGATGTGGTATCCACTGGCACAGTGGGCTTAAAGGATACCATCTCAGTCTTAAGAAGAGTGAAGTCTGCTTTTGAGAAGTTTTTCACTGTGGTCTTTTGTGCTGGGGGTGGAGGCATTACAAACCATAATGGCAAAAAATATTTCACAAGCTAACTTTGAGAGCTCTTTGTGAATATAGTCAGACAGAAAGCATTAACATTTGTAGGTACTCAGGAATTGCTGTAATCAATCTACTGTTATTTCTGCATTTTTAGCTCTGAATGTGACAGCACAAATATGTAAAAACTTGCCATAATAGCAGATATTCAAGCAAGATCACTATGGCAATCATAACCTTTAGGACTTTAGATACAGGTGAAGTGTGATGTCTGGTCTGTTTTCCAGAGCTTTACACCCCTCACCCCCCCATAGACTTGCTGCTCTTTCCCAGAGACAGTGCCACATTCCCTACAAGACAGGACATTAACATTTCTGGCCCAAGCCAAGGAGTCCTAGGTAAGGCAGTCCACAGGCTGTACCTACAAAGGTCAATAGGTTTCCAGAGAATCCTCCAGCTCAATGCAAGAATCTTGGCTTTCCAGGGGAAGCTTGATATAAAAATACATAAACTGGAAAGCAGACTGTTACCCATTCCATCCCTGGGTATGCAGTAATTTCCGCTGTCCAAGATTGTGAGGAATGGCTGATCACCATGGCCATTTTTTCTTTGTAATTTTATTATGGTAGTGCTCTGAGGTTTCATTCAGTGGTTCAGAAAGTTGCATCAGATTCCATCTGGCTGATTTATCAGTCTCTGTTGACAGTTACTGTGGACAAATGAATCCAGCATTTTCGAAGATGAGTTAGACAATGAGTTAAGATGCCTGCAATTTGTTACTTTGTTTTACTGCTGTAATTGGCTTTCTGTGTGGTCCTACATTTGCAACTCACTACGTTTCTACTTTGGCTTTGCCTGCTGTAGCTGTATTGTTGCTTTTGAATTTGGGACATCATGACTGTTCAGGATTTTTTGTGTTGGAGCTTTCAGTTTCTTGCCAGGTGGTATCAAATCTGTTAAAGTATGGTGTATTGTGTCTTTTGCTTTGCACCTTGAGGTCATTTATAGATTTTCAGTTATTGTGATGTATTTTCTTAAATCTGGACTCTCTCTCTCTCTCTCTTTCTATATATATATATATATATATATATGTATATGTATATATTTGCATCACTTCATTCAAAGACAATTTCACTGACACCCATTTCACTGAGACCAAATCACCTAAAGTTCATTTCACCTAAAAGTCATTCCACTAACAAGTAGTACTCTAAGGCAGGTCAAAGGTATATGTCCTTTTCCCCACTGTAGTGCGATCCTGGTGTTAGTATATACAGTTAGGGGGGTGTGGGGGGCACAGCCCCCCACATTGGGGGTTGTGATGGGAGTAGCCCTTCACTTAATTAGGTTTTTTGATGTCTGGTTTTGTTTTACATTATTTGGTAAAACCCAACTAAGTGGGGGGCTGTGTCCCCCACACCACCCCCCCTAACTATATATACTAACACCAGGATTGCACTACAGTGGGGAAAAGGACATATACCTTCGACTTGCCTTAGAGTACTACTTGTCAGTGAAATGAGTTTTAGGTGAAATGAACTTTAGGTGATTTGGTCTCAATGAAATGGGTGTCACTGAAATGGTCTTTCAGTGAAGTGATATATATATATATATATATATATATATATATATATATATATAGATAGATAGATATATGAAGAATGGAAGGCAGGCGTAGGCAAATCCACTTGATTATTTTATTAGTGATTTTGCTGTCCAAAGTAAACAAACTTCTTCAGATAATTTTATCTGAAGAAGTTTATTTAATTTGGACAGACGAAAGCGTTAATAAAATGATCGAGTGGATTTGCCGACTCCTGCCTTCCATTCTTCATTTTTTGAGTCTAGTTTGTGCTTTTTTCATTTCTAAATATATATATATATATATATATATATATATATATATATATGATTATTGTTGTACTTGTTTGGCTTGTACTTTGTGCTATCACATCTGAAACTTTGATCAGACTTTGTATTTGTTAGGACTAACAGATTTTTGTTATTCATCATATACATATTTATTTATCTCAGACAGACAATTGTATTGTTTAGATATTTCATTTTTCAATATTTTACCTAGTTGGTTCATTTTCATTGTCGACTTAATATGTGCAATAAATGCTTAGAAAATAATCACTTGAATAAATTTGAAATCAGAGTTGCAGATTAGGAGGTGGAAGGAGGGAAACTGTACTGCAACAGTGATCCTACTTAAATATCTCCTCTTACGGTATGTTCTAATATTTGTTATATGGACTACTGTTAAAGTGGAACCTTCAGAAGGATTTTCCAAAAATCACTTCCTCTGACAGGTGGTTACTTTTCTGTGAAAGAAAGCAGGAAGCCCTGTGGCATAGTGGAGGTCAAGTCTGCAATTCCCAGGGTAAAACGGCCAATATCCAGTAGTTAGAAAAAGTTTGTTCAGAGGACCAAATAGCGGCTTTGATTATAGTTTCAGTACTTCTACTATACAAGTAGTTGTACTTAATGTGGCCTCAGAAGAATGTGGACTGACCTGACCCTTTAAAGCCTTACTGGAAGTACAATAGTGGAAAGTAATACAATGATCTAACTGTTTTGACATAATATGTGACAAACTACTTGGAAACTAGGTTTTCTTCTTTACTGGGAATAAAACAAATAAAATTGATTTGTTTCCCCTCACATACCTGATTCTGTGTGGGTAATATCTCAATTTTACGTGACCATCCAAACAGTGTAGGATCCCTTCTTCCTTGCTTTGTGGATTAGTGGAAAAAATATAAATGAATTGATTGGCTCTGTGCAAGCTTTGTTATCACCTTGGCCATGAATGATAAGACTAGCATGTGGACTGTCCCAGTCCTTATGGAAGACTAAGGGCTCTTTACATATAAGGGTATGAAGTTCAGAAATTCCTTTTGCTGAGATAACAGCAGCCAGAAGGGATTTTTTTTTCCATGGCAAAAACTTGAGGGAAGCAAGGGCAGCTAGTTCGAGAAGTGCTTGCATTACTATATTAGAAACAAAGTCCCATGATGGAGTCACTGCTCTCTTGGTGGGCCTCAGACATGGAACCTCCCTGCAGACAAATAAAAATAATAAAAGCAGTGACAGTCTGTCATGACATGAAAGACTAGCTGTAGTACCACATCAGAAGGGGCTCCAGCCTCAGCTCCTCCTAAACGAGTTGTTACAGCAAGCATCAGATTATTGGTTTTCACTGAGCTACCTCACCTATGATGGTCCTTTCCTACGATGCATAAAGGACTTGAGCTAGAATTTCCACCTAGTTAACAGGGATACATTAGAGTTTTCAATGCACTGTGCTGCAGGAAGTAAGGCTAAGAGAGTCTAGTGAGCAATGGCCATCACTAGAAAACCCAGTTACAAAGGTCAGACATCAGAAGAAAATCCATGAGTGAGTGGTGACTCTGCAGACAGTGACCATGTCACAATACTCTAAATTAGCAGGTGTACAAAATCACTGTGAAGACAGTAGCTACCATTATGCCCAGAAATGGTGCAAGTGGATTTGTACCTAGACTCTTCTTGGAAGCATTACTGTTGATCATGGTCTCTTGTCAGATCGCACATCCATGCTTATGTAAAACTGCATTTACATGTCGCCAGTTTCTTAGCACACAGCAGCTTTATTTGTCACAGGAGCCCTAGCTTGAACTGAGGTCATGCAACTCAGAAAACAGAAAAATGTTAATTATTTTAAATGTTTTTCTCATTTATCCAGATTTGTAGGACTTCAGAGATAGCACACATAGTGTTTTATGCAGTTTTTTTTTTTGATTTGTTAAGCTGTTGGTATTGTGTTGTTTAGAAGTTTCATTTATGATCTTTTGTGTCCTGACAATGGTAGAAATAATAATCCAGTGTAGATCCTCCCACACAAGCTAAACAGTTCGTGACCTTCTGAGTCTTCTCTTGTTAACAAGAAGAACTGTCACTGTAAATTGTCCAGGTTGAACTTGATGAAGGCATTCCTTTGGGCAAGGCTCTGAAAAGACTGCTCCCAGGTGAAGGAGATCTCAAATGGCTGCATTATGGAAAGTAATGCAGAGTTGTTCAGTGGGGCCACCTGGAAACAAACTGAAGTTCTTTCTACTAGAAATGGGGCATTGTACTCTATGATGGGTCTGATGAGTGATGAGTAGAGGGGCACAATGACCTCTTTTGATCCTGATGCAAACTCTTTTGTGATTAGGTGGGCCATGTAGAAGGATTTTCTAACCACTTTGGCAATGTGATTATCAAAGGTGAGATTACTATCTACTTGGATCCCCAGATCCCTTATTACATCTTCCGTATTTAGGGGACTACCACCTATGTGGTAGTTTGTGGGTACTTTATTTTTTCCAAAGGGGATGACTATGCACTTTTTGGCATTTGGCTTGAGGCCATGATTTTGACACCAGGTATCTATCTCGGTGAGACCCTTTTGGAGGATGTCTGTGTCAGCTGGAGAGTCAATTATAGCCCCTAGTTTGCAGTCGTCTACGAACTTGGTCAGCCGTAGTCCTCCTGTGCTTGCCTGTACCTCTGAAAAGTATATGCCAAACAGGAGGGGTCCTAGGACTGAGCCCTGGGGAATGCCACTTGCAACCGGTTTAGAGTTGGACCAAGCTCCCACAACTCTCACCATGTGGGTTCTGTCCGTGAGCCAGTTGGCAACCCATCTTGTGATGTAGGAGTTTATGTTCAGGCTGGTGAGCTTGTCTATACTACCAGAATGGGAATAGTGTCGAAGGCCTTAGCGAGGTCTAGGTAGGCTGTGTGTACCACCTTTCCCTCATCTATAGCCTTGGTAACTGTCTCAAAGTCCACCAGGTTTAGGAGGCATGATCTGCCCTTAAAGCCGAACTGGGTAGGGTCCAGTGTTTGGAGGTTCCCAATGTCTCTGTTAATGAGTTCCATGACGATGCGCTCCATAGCCTTGCAGACCAAGCTAGTCAGGCTTGTAGGGTGATAGTTCCCGGGGTTAGTTATGGCTCCACCTTTGTGGAGCGGTATAACCGTTGCTGTGTGCCACTCTATGGGTATGTTGCCTGTGGAGTGGCTGAGTTTAAACAGTGTGTTTAAGTGAGGGGGTTAGCTCGTCATTGAGCTTGTGTAGGACGCAGCCTGGGGCACCATTTGGTCCCATTGATGCTGTGTTTTTGGCTTTGGAAAGGGCTGTTTTAACCTGAGTGTCTGTGATTTCAGGGACCCTACATTCTTCTGCTATGGTTATGGGCCCTTTTGGGGGTGAGAGGGTGGTGAAGTTTGCGCTGACCCTATCTGCCGGGATGTTGGCGATATCAGTCGGTTCAGTGCATTTTGTGCCATTCTGCACTACCTCTGAGCAGATATGAGCATTGCCACTTAGATTCTTGCCACTTAGATAGGTGATATTAAAGGTGGGAAAAGTTTTGAAATGACTTATTGTGGTCTCATTTTTTATATCTGAAAAACTTGGCATTTTAACATGGGTGTGGACACTTTTTATATCCACTGTAGGTCAAAAATCTGCTCTACAGTTACAGGCTCTAGCTAACCCCCTTCACCATGGGCTATCAAGTGCTGCTGAACCCAGGGAAAGCCCTAGAGAAAATAATTCTTACTTAGTCTTGCTGGTTGACTTTGGGGACCACCTCTCTAGATGCAAGCTGTCCACATTCAAGCTATGGTCATGCAACCATTGAACAGGCAGTGATTACATCTGGGGATGCATCATACTAAAGTTGCTGTTGAGGTACAACACTCAATACCCCTTGATATCCACCAGAACAGAATACCTGTACAAATGTGATGCTTCAATAACTAAGTAGAGACTGTGACATGAGAACATCCTGGGATAGACTTGCACACCAAAGGGTAGACCAGTGCCAGCCCTCTGTATTCTTTACCTTCTCATAGTTCTCTAGCATTAACCTGGAATCAGGCGAGGATTCCTTTCTGTCAGTCCCTGTGCTGGATACTCAAACAGCACCATCTTACACGATAAAGTCGAAGCAGGGAATTTCTCTTCCTGCTTCTTTGGTGACAGAGTTGAAATGCTGGCACGTATGGCAATGCTACAATTGTTCACAGGCCAGAAGGGATAATGCTAATGTGGATCGTGTCTTGTAAACTGGTTGCCACATGAACACTACGATGGCTAATGTTAGTCTGTCATAAATTTGACTTCATGATGAATGCTAGGGATGGCAGACAATCTGTAATGGCAGCAGAAAAGAAATGGGCAGCACAAGATGGAGGCAAGCATTGCTAGTCTGGTGTGCGAGGTCATGGCGTGTATATACATCTGAGTGTGGCAGTGTTGGGAACTGAAGAGAAAAAGAAGAGACTACAAAAAAATAAAAGCTATGGTTTGCAGAGTGAGGTGATATCCCAATATCAGACTTGGTTATTTTCCATTTCTTTTTTAATATTCTTACTGGCCCAATTTCTTCCTCCCTCCTTCAGTCATAAAACAATAGCCTTGATGTATCCAGCTTCCCACTTCTGGCACTTGAAGACAAGTTGGGGATGTGTGTGGGGGGGTGAGCTGTGGAAAGCAGACATCATGCTTTGGAATCTGATTTCTGAAGCTCCTAAGAAGCCCTCCTTGCTATGTAGCAGGAGAAGTGCAGTACCTGGTTACACTGAGCTGCTGTGACTTTGTGCATTCTCACACCCAAAATGCTGTTGAAATACATACATTCTCTGTGCAGGCTTGTTCCCTCATATCCCTATGTTCACAGAGGGACTTGCCCCCTCCCCCATCCCCAGCGGTGTTTCTACACTGAGACACAAGACTTCCTCCCCATGAGAATAGCATAGGTCAACCAACCTTAACTGGTGGTTCCCATCCCCCCTTAACCAGCCTGTGCATGGGCCACTAATAAACAATGCTAGACTGCAGGCTGGTCAAGTTTCTATAAACGGAATTAGCCACTGGTGATGCACAGCTTTTTGTGAAGCAGATTTGTCAATAAGCCATTTCACATTCGTCATGAAAAAAATTGTGATGCATTGACATCCATACTACCCAAAAGAAAAAATGCAAAGACTAGAGAGAAAAAAGAATCCTTTACGATTTATAAAAATATAAACAGACACAACTTTGCTTAGTCAAAGATGTAATTTTTCTTACTGAAATGTTACAAATTTAATGCACTTACCATAATTTACAAACCAGTGGATTCATGTAGAATCAACCATAGGCAGTTGTGGCAAATGTAAAACACCAAAAAAAGTTTGCAAAAACTGCCTTTAGGAAACATCTTCAGGAATGCTTTGTTTGCAGAGGACAAGACAACTGCACCCCCCCCCCCCCTAGACTTTTATATACCAGCTCTGGGGTCACACAACAATGGAGAAAAATGCAAACTCCACTATCACCAAATCCAGTTTCGGCAAATTTATTTCACTGTGTTTACGTTTGCTGAAAATACCTTTTGAACCTGATGTGCTCGCAAACTAGTTTGTTGATCGAGCATCTTAACAGAAAAACAGAATTCATGCCCACCATTACCAGTAAAATATTTAATCTTACCTGGTAGAAGGAACTGGAAGGGAAATGTATGCTCTCCAATAGACAAGGACCCTAAGAATGATAAAAATCATTTAATCAGTGAATTAATCAGATTCAGTAAAACTAAGTAAACATCTCATATGCAGTTTTTTAAAAACAGTTTTAACTTCCCTTCTGTCATTTTACTCTAATTTTCCAGTTTATCATACCCACAGTTAAATGGCTTTTGAACAATCTTCTCCATTATATGACATTATTTGCAGTCATAAAAGTCTATCAATACTAAATGCATTGAATAATATGTTGTAAACTGCATGTACCTAGAAGTCACTTGCTACTATAATGCCTGAACAAAACAGAAATGTTTTCACTCACAAACAAGATTCTGATAATAAATGTCAGTAAAAACATGGATGTATTATTTATCTGCAAGTAAATGTGTAAAACGTATTAGAAAATAAACAACAGGGGTTGAGCATTACATCTTCTAGTATAAAATTCATCCCAGTTTACAGTTCCCAATAACAGAAAAAAACACAAGAAAAAGTGGCAGAAAGTTAATTTATCACATACAGAATATTCACACAGGAATCACATATTAGGTATTTACAGGATGTTATAATTAGAACATATTAAGAATAATATTTGATAAATTAAGAATCTAGTATATTTTTATGACAACCTGCCTCTCTCCCATGTTGAACCAAAACATTATTACAGTTTTAATACAGCTGATTCATAAACTCTAATATTCTAACTTGCTTATGGGTTGTAGAAGGAAGATGAATTTGTGCACTAAAAATCATTAGTTGTACTGTTACTCTGTTAGTGTAACGTACATGTATAGCACAGCCTTGCTGTTACTGCTTAAACTGTTATCTCCTGCAATATAAATAAATGTATTGTTTTCCCTTTTGTTGTAACTAGGCCATGACTGAAAAAATGCTAGTCCACTTACCTGTTCAAAATACATGAATGAATGAATGAATGAATGAATGAATGAATGAATGAATAAATAAATAAATAAATGGTGCACAGCAATTCTCCCCGTCTTAAAAACAGAGAACATGTATACTGTTACTTTCTCTTTGGCCTGAGAAGAGTATGGGGTGAACTTCTTCCACATGGCACAAAGAACATTTCATGCATGCCTTAGTCTGAGAAGATTAGAATCTTTCAGAAACTATGGAATTTTCAGGGGAGGGGAGGGAAATTTGTGGACATGCTCATTCTGCCTCATGGTGAAAGGCTGAGAGGGTGAAATGTGGTCCATGGCCAAACCAACATCTCTCGGCTCAGGAAGTATGACAATGTGTTCCCTTGATTGTTTAGATAGCACACACTGGACTAGTTTGTTGGTTCAAATCAGGCATGACTACAGAAGCAGCTTTACCTGCATAGCCTTCAGTGCCAGAACGACTGCATGTAGCTCCAGTTGGGTAATGCTGATATCCCTGTCTAGTAAAGGGGGGGGGGGGGCATATCACTTTAACCACTAATTCCCCATCCATACAGTAAAACGTGAATCAAGATATAGTAACATAAGAATTTGCATTTAAAAACATAAAACCATTAAGCTTAGTGGATGAAACAAGGAACTCGGATGGAAACGTTTAACTGCTTTCCTTGTTATTTCATAGGGAATCGAATTGGAAATGTTTGTTTTAAATTAATTTCTTAACTTCTTGAAGTGTAAATTTAAACATTGTTTAATTTCATATAAATTAGTCCCCTTGATGTCTCTTGGTGAGGTTCTAGGATTTTTAATGAAGTATGCCGTTTGTTTCACTGTTTGTTACATTAAAGTATTCATTCAATTTGTTAGCTGTTTTACAATATGGGGCAAAAAAGGCCCGCATTTAGCTTGCTGCTGGTAAAAATCTATGTTTCCCAATAATGTGATTTTGCACTTGACAGAAGAGGTCTCACCAGCACTCAAAGAACTACCTGAATTTAATGGTCTGAAGCATAGACAATGGTGCAGAATAAGCAGGTGGACATCTTCAACTTGTACCCTCAAAACCTAGTCGACCTAAGGGGAAGGAGGCCTGAGGAGTAGAATACCCCAGGTCCCACGCCCTACAATCTGGTGACAATAAGCTTCTCCCCAACACCTGGCCAGTCACAGTTATGTTCTAGATTATCAAATAAGAAACGGGTGGTACCTGCAACCAAAGGAAATATTGCTTCAAAATGATTGCACATGTCCTTGACCCCTCTTTTGGCTGGCAAAATGGAGATTGAATGCAAATTTGAACATCCTTTACTGGATGGTGAAGACCTGACAGTCAACAGAATGTGACCATTGACTGCTTTCTGTTTCTTTAGCTTTTTGATGGTACATTGTCAAGAGCCAGGGGTCAGAAGGGAATTCACCTAATGATACATGAACTGGGCATTTTCAGCTGGTGTCACTGCCCAAGGAACAAGACAAGTCTGACTCTTGTGCTAAGATACTGACAGCTATAATGCAAACAACCAACACTCCACAGCTGAGGAGAAGGGCGGCAAAACAACAAAAATACATGCAATATATGATATAAAAAACAAGTACAGACCTTCTACATTTCTGAGGGAAAGGCTTACAATGTGTAAGCTGGTGAATAAGTGGAATATAAGTGAAACGCAGCTGAAATTAATGAACTGTTTTCATAGAATAGCACCACAGCCTGCCCTGAAAACCTGTAAAATATAATGTCAATACGTCAGGCTTAAATAGTCATGTATATAGGATCATAGGAAGTTGCTAGGCTATTGGCCCTGAGGCCCTTACAAGCCTAGCCAAGATTTTATCCCATGCTCCAACAAGTCAGCACCCTATGCCACTGTCCAGCAGGGACATAAGTGAAATCCCAGGGGTGTATTTTCTGTTCCCCATCCAATTATCCAGGTTGCGCTTAAAAAGGTTTAATGAGGTACTCTGCTTTACGTGGTGAGGGAGTCTATTCCACAATAGGGGGAGTCTCTGGGACACATATGTCCCGCCAACAAGTCTTACTGATGTCACAGACCAGGTTGAGGTCTCGCATGTGGGTTACTCGAGTGGAGCTTGACTTGCAGGTATGCAGCAGTCCCATCAGGGTGGGGTCTGAGATTGCGTTGTATGCCAAGCAGAGGTCACCTCTGAGGAGTCTGTAGGAAACCGAGTACAGGGACAGGGCTTTTAGTCTATCTGTGTAGGGTAGATGTTTGAGGCCCTGGATTCTCCGGGTGAGGAATCTCTGTGGTCTCTTCAGTAGCTGCATGTACTTTGTGAGGTACATGCCAAAAGGGGCACTGTATTCAATAATTGGTCTTATAAAGGAAGAATAGAGGGATTTATGACTACCTTGGCCCTGGATGAGATACCCTTACTAATGAGGTGGGCCACATAGCAAGCTTTCCGTACAATGGCGCCAATATAGTGGTCAAAAGTCAGTTTGCTATCAACCTGGGTTCCCAAGTCCCTCACGACTGATTGCGTGCTTAGTGCCTTATTATCAATGTGATAATTTGTGGGGACGTCATTCTCCGCAAAAGGGATGATGATGCATTTTTTGGCATTCAGTCTGAGGCCATGTTTCTGGAGCTATCATTTGTTAGGGTAAGACCCTTTTGGAGGATGTCCACATCACTAGGGAAATTGATGACAGCACACAGCTTGCAGTAACCTGCAAACTTGATCAGCCATAACCCACTAGATTTGGCATGCAGCTCTGAGAAGTACATCCCAAACAGCAGAAGCCCCAAGATCGATCCCTGGGGTACACTGCTTGTTACAGGTCTACAACTTGAGGTGGCTTCCCCTATTTTGACTAGCTAGGTTCTATCAGTAAGCCAGTTTGCTAACCATCTAGTAACATATGGATTGATGCATAGCTGAGAGAGTTTATCTAGTACACCTGAGTGGGGAATAGTAACGAAGGCCTTGGCCAGGTCAAGGTAGGTGGTGTGCACGGTCTTCCCCTAGTCTATTGGCTTGGTGACCGTCTCAAAGAAGTCAGCCAAATTTAACAGGCATGACCTCCCCTTGACAAAACCAAACTGTGTCAGATCAAGTGTCTGCAGGTTGCCAATGTCCTTGTTAATAAGGTCCATGATAATCCGCTCCTTGCAGATCAGGCTAGCTAGGCTGCCGGGTCTTTAATTTCCTAATCAGTGGACACTCCACCTTTGTGAAAAGGGATGAGAGTAGCAGTCCTCCACTCGGCTGGGCCGAAGCCGGTACTCAGGCTTTGGTTGAATAAGGTGCCTAATGGTGCTGCAATTTCCTGCCTGAGTTCATGTAGGATGCAGCCTGGGATGTTATCAGGTCCCATGGAGGTTGTATTTTTTGCCTTTGAGAGGGCAGTGATGACTTACTCACTAGAGATAAGGGGAAGGGTGCAGGTACTGGGGATGTCCTGTTTTACTGATGGGGGACAGAGGAGTGAAGTTTTCACTGAACCTGTCTGGCAGCAGGTTGGCTATATCTACAGGGTATGTCTATGTGGTGACCTTGACCACCAGTTTTGAGCAGATCTGGGTGCTTCCCTTGAGACTGCAGATTTATGTGAAGAAAGCCTTATGATTGTCTTTAGTAGATGTGGTCAGTTTGGACTAGAAGTTTGCTTTGGAGGATTTCACTAGTGCTCTTATTTGCTTGTTCAGGCTTAAGGACAGATGGTTTCCAATTAGACACCTGCTCCTTCTTGGTCCTGGACAGCATGTTTTTTCCTTTTATTGTAGAGTTTATTTATTGTAGATGTCCACCAAACAGGTTTACTCTTCCTTGAGGAGGGTGATTTTGTCCTGTCTGGTATTCCTGATTCCATGCAGCTATATAAATGCTCATACAGTACTTTGGTGTAAGTCTGGACATATGTGCCAGTTCCTGTGGAAGGGGAGGGGGTTGTGAAGCTGTTTACACCTTCCCTCAGAAGGTTGTAATCAGCTTTGGAAAAGTTTTTTTGTTTGACCTTAGCTGAGGGGGGTCGGGGGAGATGGAGACTTCGAAAGTGTCTGCTTTGTGGTCAGATCTTACCAGGGATGATGACACTGTAGGGATGCTTCAGTGGTTACTCATGTTGGTTAATACCAGGCCCAAGATATTTTAACCTCTTGTGGGGGTGTCAACCAACTGGTCCAAGGCATTTGCATTGACAAAATCAAGGAATCTCTGGGCATTTATGTTTTGGCATGAATATTTCTTCCAATCTATGGTTGGACAGTTAAAGTCAACCAGGAACAGGGTAAAGGGTTGAATCTTGATAGATTCAAAGAGGTCCAGATACGTGGAGTGGGCATCTTGAGTCAGAGCTGGAGGCCTGTAGCTAGCTATGATTTGAATAGGGGTCTTGTCAATTGTTAACTGCACCTGGAGTATTTCCTGTGCATCATACTGTTTGACCAGCCTACAGGCATGTATGTCTTTTATATATATTGCAACTCCACCTCCTTTTGTTTTGCTGTCCACGGCTTGGGGTCTGAATGAATGATAGCAAGAGTAACCTGGTATGGCTGGGGTGCTTTCCGTAGCTTTGAACTAGGTTTCTGTGACTGCACAAATGTCAGCTTTTTTCATGGTTAAGAATGCTTGTGTGCATTTTCATGTTTTGACTCCTAGCGTTTAGCAGCATGACCTTTAATGAACCCTTCCTCATTTTCAAGGAAATAAATGGTTTGGCCTCAGAAGTTTGCTCTGTCCCTGTTTCTTAAAATGTTGTGATTCTATGTCAGAGCACAGGGAGAAATTATCTGCATAAATGACGCACAAAATCAGTTATGCTTCCTGTCCTTCAGCTGATTTACATTTATACAAAGCCTCCTATTATGTGAACTCTCCCAGGAACATCACCAATATCCGACAAATGTTTCAAATTACAAGCTTTTACTGCTGAACCTTTCAGCTTTTGTTTCAGGAACAGGTGGTTAAGAGTTGTGCAGTCACCTATCACAAACTGTAATGCTGCTCTGATTATAATTCCTGGAAAGGCAGATTTAACCACAACTGTTTTAATGGCTTAACTCCCCAGCTCCCCCCCCAAAAAATAACAAACAAATAAACTAGAACAAAAAAGGAATTCCTGTAAAACTGTGAAGTCTAAGCGTACCTGTGAGTCTTCTGAATATTTATTTTCTAAAGTATTTTGCCCAAGAATTTAAGTTAAGATTAAGGAGTGTGAAATATTTAACAGCAGAAGTGGTACTGCCATTCATATAGGACACAGTAGAACACCTTTCAGGTTCTGGTAGTATTAATTTAGAAATTTGACAAAATATAAGGATTTAAATTCACATGTATCTTCTGAAGTACAACAAAATATCTGTAACTGACTGTCATTATCTACTGAATGTGATAACACCTTTTCTCAAAAAAAAAAAAAAAAAGAAAAAAATGAATTCTTCTAGGGGGGAAGAGAGCAAATTTATGAGACAAAAATCAGGAAATTGAGCTGTATGCTCTCATTTAATACCACTGCTCTTAATGAAGAAATGTCCTTGTGCTGTCCAGTCTGCTCTGATGCAGTGCTTAATGATGCAGCAAAAAAAACAGAGAGCACAAAATGACTTAGGACACTAAGAAATCAGCATTTATCAGCTTACTGATTTTTCCGAAAGGCCAGAAAATACTAGCATCCAAAATTCTCAATGACACATTTTATTTCTGGACTCTTATTTCTAGCATAAATCATATAAATGTAGGTGAGTGGCTTGATCATGTTTGTAGAGACACTACACTGTGTTTGTCTATGCACATACTGAAGGCATGTCTCCAGTGCACCAATTTCCGAAGAGTGGTGGGCAGGACATTTTTGACAGGTGTATGGTTACCACTTGCTTTGCCTGTAGCATAGTCTTCTGACTTTTTTAATAAGCCTCAAACTTCTAGTGTGTGTTCAATATCTTTGTGCATTTATAGAACAAACTGTCTGTATAAAAAGACAAAACCACTGTGGCTCCCAAAGCCAGAACAAATACCAGAAAATTTGCTTAGCAGAAGACAGAATTTATCAGACTGAGATTAGTAAAGCATGAACTCCATGTAGTTCCCTCATTCTGTTTTGGAGGATGACATAGGGAATGCTCCTAGAAAGTTCCAGTAGTACAGAAGTGGCAGGCACCATATTTCTGGGCTGCAGTACTTTTCCATACAGGCTTGGTAAGGTGGTGGTATACCCTCTCTTAGAAAATCCCCTTACATTAATGAGTAACTAGCTGGCATCTCAGTATTACTCAGTATCTGACTAAAGATGGAAAACAAGTTATATGCCATAATCAGACAGGTCTGGGAAACATTTTGCAGAGACACAACAAGTAGATGACTGCAAGTCTCTAGAAGAACACTTCAAACACCTAAGCAGCTTGTGTTACAACTTTATAATAGCAAATGGTCTTTGTGGATTGTTGGACCTTTGTTCCAAGAGTATCATTCCAAAGTATAATGCCTTATGGAGACCATAAACAATTTACTACCACATGTCTTGAAAATAAAGGCAATCTTCTACCTCTCCCCATTTTACAAAAAAGCCTCAACACACCCGCTGAGTTTTTGATACATACAATCAATCATCATCATCATCACCACCACCACCACTCTACAGCAGGTTGCTTAATGCATTAATGTGTATGCAGTGAGGCATTGTGCTAGCCATCTGTATGCTTTTTACTCTTTGATTTTGTCTTATTTTGAGTATTTGCTTGATTTTTCTTTTACTGACCGCTTTCCCAGCCAGCTAATGGTACTCGGGTCTACTTTCCATTGCAAGTGTTTGTATTCAGTATGAATGTTCTGTTTGTCTTCCACATCTCTTTCTCAATCCTACTTGAAGGCAGGTAGTAGCTGTACTAACAGGTGCGGTGAGGTATTGGATTAGCTATGTCAGTGTTTCACTGTTCTTTGCTTTGCTTTGAGCGTTTGGGAATTTTTTTGATTTCCTCCTTTTCTTGATTCTTTTCTCTGCTGGCTAGTGGCGTTCTGTCCTGACCCCTCCCACAAGTTTTTATTTAGCGGATGCTCAAGTGTTCGATTTACTTTCTTCACTGTTTTCCTTTTGGACGTCACAGTGGTACAGTGGTAGCATTGTCACCTAACAGCAAGAAGTTCTCCGGTTCAGTTCTGGGCTGGAGTGCCTTCTGTGCGGAGTCTGCATGTCCTCCCTGTGTTCGTGTGGGGCTTCCTCCGAGTGCTCCGGTTTCCTCCCATGTTTCAAAGACATATGTTTTGAGCATTTCTCCTCGGGCCTACACTGAAAATTGCCTTTGTTCCAAGATGGACTTTCCGGGTAAACAAATGTTAAATAAATAAATTCAAAATAAATATTCATAGTCAGCGACCGGTACAAGCTGCACTAACAAGCCAGTATAGTGAGGTACTGTGGTAGCCATTTGTATGATTGTTACTCTGCGTTTTTGTCTCATTTTTGCTGTGCTAGTCTTTTCTGATTTCTTCTCGAGTGTGGTATGTTTGGACAGTGAAACGCCCACTGTTGTGTTTCCTCTGCCATCCTTTCAAGGTCAAGAAGAGATTAAAAAGCTTTAGAATACTTTTATTTTTCTTAGGCTCTGAGCAGCATATTGGGGGGAGTGTTTAGTATGGCAGCCAATCAGGCAGGAGTTGTCCTTACTTACATTCACTCTAATCAAGTGAACACATGTTGGAGTGTGAGCATGTGGTTTTAAAGGTTTAATGCATCCAGACAGCTATATCAGAATGTGATGGAGCAGATCAATGAATTTTGTTTGGATGACTTGATAAATCACGGTTTTCTCTCTCTGTATAAGAAATGCAACATGTTTAGTAAAACAATGCAGGGATGGGAAGACATGAATGATATCTGTAGCAAATGCCAGGATCTCAAATCAAATGGCCAAATGGATCCAGAGAATCCAGGGAACCTCAACAATATAAATTTTTATCCTATTATAAAAATAAGTAAAAATGCAATGGTACAGAAAATTATCACTGTTTATGGAAACTGTGATACTGACATCCAAACAGACAATGTTAAGGTCAGTCGTCTAAATAAACAACTTGAACAGCAGGACCAGAAAAAAAAGCAATACTGACTTAACTCTCTGTGCTATTAAGCAATTACATGGGGAGAACCAACTTCAAGAAGTTAAAAAGAGAAGAAGGGCCCCTAGGCAGACACGAGAACAACTTGCCATCCATTACTGTAGGTAGTGAGCCACGTTGTAATGAGACAAAAAAAAAAAACAGTGTCCTTTTATTAAGCGATTCCATGTTGAGTAATTTGTAATGTTCTCCTGTGAATGAATTGATAGAACGTCACAAATAGTTGCCAGAGAGGTTTAAAACTTAATTTCCTTATTATACAGTTATTATTGTGGCAGACAACAACGGCAACATTCGTTGTACTAGTATTGAGTTATTTGAAAATGGAGTTTCTGAAATTGTGGGATTAAATAACTCCCACGGGTTTAGACTGATATTAAGTGAATATCTGTCCTAGTCCCTGTTATGTAGGTGTTTGAAAAATGTTGGCAAAGGAAACGACAAACATCATATGTAGAATTTCACTAATCAAATCTATCTAAGTAATAGCTACTTAGGAGGATTCAGAAGTTAAAAATAACTGCTACAGTATAGATTGGCTTCATCTGAGCCATACTGGAAATATATTAGTTGGGTAATTCCCTTACGAAAGTTATTCATCCTTTTTTAAAAGGGGGCAGAAATAAAGAAGAGCTTAAATCCCTTGTTTCACTGAAACTAGGTTTAATAATTGTGACAAATCTATTGTTCAAGGGTTTAAGGGACATCATCTGGTTCATTCGAATCACAAAAGTGGTGGTGTACCTACACGTCTGCTATGTTTGACTCCTCTATTATACATTCTGATCACTAGTTGGAAATTTTGATAGTGAAAATAAGTTTGGGGAAATATGAATAGAGTGTGGGAATCTTCTACAGACCCACTTAAGGAAAAGAGCATAACAGGTTATATGGTAATATCTGTGAATTATTTCATCAAGGATATAATATAATCATGAGGGACAGTAACCTTCCAGGAATTGACTGTAATTTCCCTTCTACCAAATCTACTGTCAGAAATATTACTATCAAAAGTTGTGTTTTATACAACTATGAACATATTATTCCAACCAACCAGGGATAACTTATTGGGTGCTACTTGCTTAAAACATGGGACTAATTTGGTTTGAAGCAGTTACATAGGTGCCCCAACTGGAAAATTAGCTCACTATTCTATTCAATGTGAAATTGTGAGTAAAAGTGAAAAAATTGATAGACCAAGTGTACCCCTTAGGAAGTTTTATAGAATCGACTTTTAAGTCTATAAATATGTAACTTAGCTCTTGGCAGTGGAAGAAGTAACTGGAAGGAGTCAGTTGAAGAAAAGTAGGACACCTTTTTATGGTAAATTAAATGTCTTAAACAGCTTTGTACCTGTTGATGTGACCCATCATCATAACAAACATTTCTTCCACAGTGGACAACAAGTTATTACAACTGAAAAATAAAACCAAGGTCCTCTGGAAGAGGTACAAATGTACTCAATGTGCCTCCTTCAAATATAGATACAACACTAAAAAAATCATTCAGGTGTTTATCTCTGAAATTTAGAACAAACTATGAGAACCAGTTAACAGAGTACTATGATGAATACAAAGGCCCTATTTAAGCACCTAGGATGTTTTTGGAAAGAAAATACCTCCCACATTTGTGGTAAGTTGATTCTGCTATTATAGACTCAGTTGAATTAGCAGATTTATTTGCTGAGAAATTCTCACTTTTAAATGGGAGTAAGGATTGTAACTATAAGACAGGTAGCAGATTTGATGGTTGTTCAAATATCCCTTATGAGTTAGTGTCAAAGGTGTGTGTGTGTGTGTGGGGGGGGGGGGGGGGGGCATTAAAAATGCAGCCACAGGCCCTGATAGTTTAAATGGATACTTTTTCTGGCATAACAAGTGACTTAGTATTATGCCTTTAAGTAATCTTTCAGCATTCACTGGAGGAGGGATATGTTTCCAACATATGGAAGGAAGAAGTTGTTGTGCCAATGCCCAAAGAATACGTACAACAATAATTGGACAACTATAGACCTATCAGTTTGACCTCAAATGTTTTGAGGGAGCAATTTGTAGTCTGCTCTAGAGGGATATCGGACAAAGGGCTGATATATGGTTTCCTTTGTGGGGAGATCACATTTAACTAATCTCACCCAGTTTTATAACATCTGTTGCTCACTGGACTTGGGCCTTGCTAGTCACATTTAACTGGATCTGAACAAAGCCTTTGTTTTGCTCCCCATGACAGAATACCTTATGTTATGTTAAAACATGATATGAATATCCACACTGTACGCTGGACAGCCAATTGGTATCAGAGAGGAAATTCAGATTGAGACGCAAGCTCTTTCACAAAAATAAGAAATGCAGATTTGGGGGTCCCCCAGGGATCTGTTCTTGGTCCCATGTTGTTTGGGATACTGATGTCAGAGCTCCCACTGTGTGACAGATGTCTGAAGTCCCGCTACATGAAAGCATCTTACTAAGCAAATTCACGGATGACACTAAGGTGGGGGTATAGCTACAAATGAGCACAATCATAATAAATTGCAAAATTATCTGAACATTTTATTTAGGTGGGTCACCGAACGTATGGTGCAGTTTATGACAAGAAATACAATTTGATGCATTTTGATTCTGGAAATTACCAGTATCCTTATGAATAATGAAATGTTGAACTTGGTAACTTCTGTGAAAGATTTAGTATACATGGTGGACAATGCTTTGGACTTTTGATGATCATATAATGACAGTGGTAAGGAGTTTTTTTTTTTTTTTTTTTTTTTTAAGTAATCTTGGGGAGTGTCAGTAGTAGATAGAAAATAGCATTGGTTCTGCTTTTTACATCTACAGTACAGCCTATTCTGGAATACTGCGGGTCTTTTGGTTGTTATGATGCTTGCCAAATAAATAGGCTTGAGATAATGCAGAAGTTGGTCACTAGGCAAGGGAGAGGACTGAAAAACCTCAGTTATAAAAAGAATGGAGACTCTTTCCCTGTACTAAGTTGGCTAAAGGCTTTCAAGAAGCAACTTGATTTTTGTGTACAAATCTCTAAGAAATGAGGCATTAGCAGCATCTCTTGGTGTTAAATTTTTGGACATAACATTAATACCAAAAATAACTATACGTCATACTGCCAGATATTAAAACATCTGTTAAGAGCAGGTATTTTCATTAGAGAGCAGAAACATTACGACACTTTCTCCCTAAGTATATAAGGGGAGTGGAGGTGTCAAACTTTTCAAGTTCCTGAGAAATAAATGGTACAGAAATTTGGTTTATATTCCTGGTCTGATTTTGGCAAACTATGAAAATGCTCCTATGAACTCTTGAGTTTGAATTTCTTCTACATTAAAGCACTGAAGAAGATATTTGAAAAACTGAATTCAAATACACTACCCCCCCAGCCAAAAAATGCTGCTTAAACAGATGTCTTTTATTCATACCTCTTAACCTGCAGACTGAAAATAGTACAAAAGCCTTTGAAAAATACAATCAGTCAAAAATCTGGACATCCAATTAGCATAAAATTTGAAAAACAAATAGCACACCTCTTCTCTTTTTCTATGAGAATGTGGGATACTCTTCAGAAACATTCCAAAAACAGAGCGTGAGAAAAATGGATGAAGTACAACTACTTTATCAAATAGTGTAAAAGCTCCACGCTTTAATGAACTGTTTTGCAAAATTATACTACATACGGTAATTTATTTTTGTTTCTGAAAAAGGGAGATGTGTGTGTTCTCTTTCTTTAAATTATTGGTGCCACTATAGTATGCTGGCTATGTATTCTGATTTTCTGCACTAGACCAGTTCAAAAATCACAAGCGAGTATGGGTATTCAGAAAATTGTGCAAAGGAGTACATCAAGCTTGAAAAGAGGGACATACCTCTAAATATAGGTACATCATGTGCAGGAGTAAAAGTCAGGCCTAAAAATAGGAACATTCACTCAAAACAGGGACAGCTGAAATGTCGGTTTTGCACTTGCACGGAAATAAAACTATAAATGTGCACTGCTAAATGAAAAGCTTGCCTCAAGAAAATGATACACATTTATGTAAGGTTTTCTATTTTT
Organism: Protopterus annectens; assembly: GCF_019279795.1. Taxonomy (NCBI): domain Eukaryota; kingdom Metazoa; phylum Chordata; order Ceratodontiformes; family Protopteridae; genus Protopterus; species Protopterus annectens. The sequence continues at coordinate 671,288,041 of NC_056750.1, read as the reverse complement.
GTTTGTTTGTGTCTTTTGGCTTTTCCCGGTTAGGGGTCACCACAGCAGAAATCTGGTCCGCTAGTGATTGGTAGTTGATTTTTACATTCCGAGTTACCAGCCCTGACGCACAACCTTCAACGAAGGTACGCCCATTCACGCATGTCTCCACGCTGAACACGCTCTAGCTGAGAATCGAACTGGACAGCGTCTTACTGTCAGGCGTCAACGCTACCACAGCACCACCACTGCGGGTAGATATTGAACTAGGTTTTCTGTAATAGTTCAATATCTAGGAAATTTGCATGACTGGCAAAATATATATGTCTAGAGCAATATTTTTCAGTAAAAATGTTTCTAATTTGCCACGGTCACTGCAGTTCTTGCTTACCTCTTACAATGCTGCCCAGAACTTTTATGCAACAATCAGACAGTGGACTAAGTCATGCTTAGCACTTGCATGACAGTTCTACTCGTTTATTTTTAATACAAAATAGTCCCGAGGAGTAACTGATAAATACAACTCACTCCAACACATTCTGTGGTGAGGTATGCAAGATGACCCATATAGCCAAGTCTCTATGTCAGTCATAATCTGATGTGCAGTCAGTAGGGTGCAGTAAATGTCCTTTTATGACTTCATCAGTTCGGTCTTTCACACTGTAGCAAACATGACTAACATGTGTAATCATATGCAGACTGCTGTATCACTGACTGGAAAAACCTTGACAAAATTAGATTGATGGAATTAGACAACAAACAATTATCTACTGCAATAACAGTCATTAGCAACTATCCATTTCTGTCATTCAACTTATTCACTTGGGCATGTAGATCATCTTAGGTATTCATGGCATTTATATTGTCTAGGTTATCTGTCACACATTTTTAACATTTTTTTGCAACTGCCTTATTTAGCTGTATGCCCTCTGAACTTAGAAAATTATAAAGAAAATATGTTGGCTCTCTCTCTCCACCAGACATTATTCAGTACAGGAACACCTATTGAGAATCACACACGCCTGAGTTACCATCCCTCGGATGAGGTGCTATAGGACAATTTAGATGGATATTAATCTCTTGACAGATGTTAAAATGTGTGTAACTGTTACATACATATATTTCCCTAATTTTTTTTGTCTTTAAAACCAAAACTGAAAATAGTAATGCATCTCCGTCTTGCACATACTCCATTTTTGTCACTGCTCTGTACCACAGCAAATTACTTTCATGACAGCTTTTGCAAATATACCTTAATTTACCTGATGTCCAGACTGGTCTTTTTCCTTTTTACCACCATGCCTGCTGACCAGTAATCCATGTCCCATTAGTTCTTAGCTGTGGAATCCTCAGGAGGGAGAGAAAGTGAGAGAGACAGGAGAGATGGCTGGATGGGCCATCACATAGGCAACCAAGGAGGTGATTACATTCTCATCTACACTGATTTGGGCAATGGAGGTATTTCCAATGGGCTAATCCTACCTCTGCGTCTCTGTGCAGGTGCATGCTCTGACACACACTGTAGTAAGGCTACTATCTCCAGAGTGCACCAAGCCCACATCTCCTGCTCTTTGTACTTTTTTACTGAGTGTTGGAATGGCAGATGGGGGATAAAATTCCTTCACCTCAGGAAGGGTGAGCTAGCAGTGCTCACATCCACCCCCCACTCCCGCCCCTCTTCATATTGCTCTTTTACCTGCATTTTCCTAACTATATTCATCAGACAATATACAATACATTTTGGCAAACAAGTACTTCCCATTAATTCTGTCTTTGTGGTGGTGTAAATACAGGCAGTGTCAGATTTCATATCACATTTAATTCCTTTAATATTCAAATGTCTTTTCTCCAAGTACGCTGTATATACTACATATTTTTCCTCATACTTTGCCTTCAACAAATAGTTTTCTTTGAATTCTTTAACATTTTTTGCTAATTTTTCACAGTACTACAGAAAATGTAAGCAAGTTCTTAAATATACCAGTGTATTTAGATTCTTCTTTTAGTAGGCTGTGGTAGTGCAGCGGTTAGCGTTGTCACCTCACAACAAGAGGTTCTCCCGTTCGATTCTCGGCTAGAGCGCCTTCTTTGTGGAGTCTGCATGCCCTCCCCGTGGTCAAGCGACGTTAAAGACATGCAGATAGGTGCATACGTGAATGGGCGCGCCTTCTTTGAAGGTTGGGCGTCGGGCTGGAAACTCTGCACTGTAAAAATTCACTGACCATCATTAGCAGATGGGAGTTCCGTTGTGGCGACACCTAACCGGGAAAAGTCGAAAGACTTTTTTTATTTAGATTCTTCTTTTAAACATTCTTGCTTTCATTTCCCACTTCACAGTTATACACAACACAATCTACAATGACTAGCTTGCCATTTCAAATCCTGGCAATGTTCCAGTATTCTTTTATTTGTCAGGCATTTCATTACTCCTTTAAAGAGGGTTTATGTATTTGCCATGTTCACAATTTCCTTGCACAACTTTCTTTTGCATCCCATTTTTTTATTTGCTGCTTATTCCTTCCGATGTTCAACTACTTCAGTGCCTTTTTTTCATTGAATCCCTAACCATTATTTCTAGGGTCATTTTTTTTCAGAGGAAAAAAAGGAGAAAGCTATTAAGATGCGTCATTCACATAGTCATATCGTTACAACTACATTATCAATGTTCAAACCATTACAATGACATACGACAGAGGTGCACTATTCAAGGCCATCAAAATAAGGGTATCTAAGTTAGTAGCGTAGGAAGGGTGGGGTGAAGGGGCAGCTGCCTCAGGCGCAAAGTGTTCAGGCGTATCATCCTGAAATGCAGTTCCTAGATTCTTGAGGTTCTTTTTGTACAGGAATTTCTGAATGCCAGTACAGAACAGGAATTAGGCACATCACTGTGTAGGCTGAACTTGCTACAGTTTAAAAAATAACAAAGCTTTTTTTTTTGTCTTTTCTTTGGCTATTCCACTGAAGATCTGTGTCATAGAGGGAGGAGTATCTGGCCTGAAAAGGCAAAATAAGAAAATGAACCTTTTTTTCCCCACTTCCAATGAGGATCTGTAACTAAAAAAGCCAGCTACACCTCTGATTTAAGTCGCCCTTGCTTCACATTAGAAAAACATTCTAACGGAGCATGGAGGAACTCTCATAGTTATTATCACGTCTGAGAAAACTTACTTGCAAAATCACTTTTTGGTACCGTTAGTGTCAGAATGACCGAGTAACCTAAGCCACAGAGCTTTGCAATGACAAAGGGTGCCACCTTTCATGGTAAAATATTTCTTCCCAGTACTGTCTGTCTGTAACTTCATTTGCCCTTTGAGAGCATTACTGTTTGTGAAAGTGTCACTATAGTACCAGACAGCAGTTTCAGAATTATTTTTTTTTTTTTGCTTTACAGTTTTTACAAGAAATTCTGCTCTACTTTTGGGGTGACAGAGATTCCTGGGGCACACAAGAATGCTTCTCTTTAATACTGACAATTATATACCAGTGCCATGGTATACAGGGATAAAGCCCTTACTATGGCCCACATGACTTGAGTTCGATTAGTAGCTCAGGCATCTGAGGCACTGGCAGAAAAGGATGGGTATGCCTATCCTGAGTTGTCACAGTGGTATTCCCCCAGGGAAATGGGGGGAGCATATTCCTGTGAGGGAAAGGTTATCTGAACGATGGCTGAGGTGCAGTAAGGATGAGAAAATATGCTAGTCTATCTCCACTGTACGTCATGATGCAGAAGGTTGGAAGGAGATGATTGGTGTGAGAGGAGAAAAGATCCACTTGTGGAGTGCCCCAAAGCTGAGTGATGTGATGGAAAATGATTTTGTTCAGTTGCCACTCGTGAGGATCCAGAACATGTCTGCTCAAATGATCCGCCACGGAGTTTTGCCTCCCTGGAAGATACTGGGCTATTAGATGTAAGCCCCTGGATGCTGATATGGACCATAGTCTCATGTTTTGTCTGCACAAGGGATAACAGTGAGTCCCCCCCACTTGTTGATGTACCACATGACTGTGGTATTGTCTGTCCTGTTCAGCAGAGTCCCAGGGTAGAGTAGGCTCTTGAAAGCCAGCAAGGCCTGCTGCATTGTCATCAATTCCTTTAAGTTTATCTGCAGGTGAATCTGCTGGGTGCTCCAAGTCCCCTGTATGCCCCTGCCTTCCAGATAAGCCCCCCCCCCCCATGCATAATCTGAGGCATCTGCAGTGAGAGTCTGGCTGGCAGGTGGTGTGCGGAAAGGCAGACCCTTGTTCTGAGAACAGGCTGTCGTCCTCCAGAGGAACTCCATTTGTAGACAGGGAATTAAGGGAAGAATCAAGTCTAAGTCCTGTGTGTGTTGACACCAAAGATTATTGAGGTATCATTGAAGTTTTCTCATATGCAGCCTTGCATATGGGATCATCAGAATACATGAAGCCATGAACCCCAGTGCTTGCAGGAATTGCCTTGCAGAGAGCTGGGTCATGCTTGCCAAGTTCTTGAAGTAAGCCGACAGATCATCTTGCTTCTCCTGAGGGAGGAATACCATCTGGGTGGCTGTATTTAGACTCGCTTCCAGGAAAACAATCTCCATTGTAGGAACCAACTTTGACTTCTTTTTCTGGAGAGTGTAACCCAAAGAGGTGGAAATGTTCTTCACAAATTCCAAATCCTTTTCTAGTTGTTCTGGGGAGTTTGCTTGAATGAGACAGTCATCCAGATAAGGATAAATTTGGATGTTTCTCTGCCTGCAAAAAGCAATGGCTGGAGCCAGGCACTTTGTAATAACTCTGGGAGCAGTAGATAAGCCAAAGGGCAGTGCAGAAAATTGAAAGTGTTGCTCCTCAGCCCTGAATCGAAGGAACTGCCTGCAACTTTCCCTTACTGGAATGTGCAGATAAGACTCCTTGAGATCCAAAGTTACCAGCCATGAATCCTTGCCCAGCATGGATAGTAACTGTTGAAGAGTGAGCATCTTGAACTTGGGAATCACCAGAAAAGTGTTTAGACTAGACAGATCCAGAATAGGGTGCCAGGTGCCCCCTTTTTTGGGTACCAGAAAAAGTCTTGAATAAAAACCTAGGCCTGCCTGATTTGCAGGAACTGGCTCTATAGCCCCCATGGTCAGTAGAGAAGAAATGTGATTGTCTACCTCTGTCCTGAGAGTTCTGGGCATGTCTGGGTACCCTTTCAGAACAGGGAAGGTGTGAAAATAAAACTTTTAACCTTGGTTTACAATATCAAGCACCCATTTGTCATTTGTGATGGTAGACCATGCCTCTGCGAACCTGGTTAACCTTTCCCCCAAAGGAAACCCAGGGCCCACAGAGGTAGGCACAAGAAGGCCAGAGTCATTGAGAATGCTTGCTTTGGGAAGCTGGCTTAGAACTCCCCGATTTAGCTGAAGAAGAAGGCCATTGTTTAGCCCTTTGAGGGGCAGAAGCCTGCCCTCTGGAAGATCTGAAACCCCTAGGCCTAGAGAGACCCTGCTTGCCAGGATCAGGGAAGAACCAGTTCTTGGAAGGGTAATACCTACTGCACCGAGGAGGCTGAACCTGAAGGAAATCTTTTACAGCTTGCATAGATTTCGCCTTATCCTCCAACTTCTTCAGTACCTACTCAGCCTTATTACCAAATAGATTGTCCTTGTGCAAGGGAACATCCAGCAATTTAGATTTAACAGGTTCAGAAAGAAGCTGCTCCCTGAGCCAGGCATGCCTTCTAATAACGGAACCAGTGGCTGCTGCTCTGCAGGAAGCCTCCAAAGTGTCAAAACCACAATGTAATGAATGCTTATTAACTAGAGTGGCAGAATTCAGTAAGTCTTGTAAATCTTTGTTCTCAGACATGGAAGGAATATCCCCAAGTTTAGCCTTAATAGTCTCCAAAGTATGTTGCTGATACTTAAGCATGTGAAAAAGGCAATTCACAGATCTAATGGCGAGGGTTGCAGAGGTATAGACTTTTTTACCCCACCTGTCCAAGGCCCTAGACTCTTTATCAGAAGGAACAGGGTTTTTAGCAATAGTAGCCTTAACACCCTTGGGGCCTTGAGAAATAATCTCAGGATAAGCAGTAGGGTTTCTAAAAAGGAATTGATGAGAATCAGGAACCCTATAATACCCATCAGGTTTTCTGGGGGCAGGAGGGACAGAATTAGGAGTTCATAGGTTCATAGGTTCATAGGTTTATACTAGGCTATCTGCCCTAAGGCATTTATAAGCCTAGCCCAAATTATTGTGGCTTACGCCACCCCTTATATGAAAAAATACTGTGCCCATTAGTTTGTTGTGCCTCTGTCCAGCAGTGACACAGAGATGATTCCTGGGGTAAACCTACGATCTCCCATTCACAGGTCTAGATTTCTCTTGAACAGAGTCAGCGAGGTGCTCTGCCTCACATGGACCGGGATTTTATTCCACAGCATAGGGAGTCTCTGAGTGATAAATCTATCCCTCCAGCACGTCCTATTTATATCCGTGCTAAGGTTTAAGTTGCTTGCTCTAGTGGTTTTGGTGGATTTGGATTTTTTGAGGTGGAGCATGTCCATTAATTCCGGGTTGGACATGGCCTTGTATGTCAGGCACATGTCACCTCTGAGCAGACGGTATGCGACTGAATAGAGCTGGAGTTTCTTCAATCTGGCAGCATATGACAGATTTTGGAGTCCCTTTATCCTTTTGGTGAGGAACTTTTGGGGTCTCTCCAATTGCTGCAGATGTCTGGTGAGATACATCCCGAATGGGGCATTGTACTCGATCATTGGTCTGATAAGTGAAGAGTACAGGGGAACAATGACCTCACTAGATCTGGATGTGAATCCCTTCATGATCAGGTGGGCAATGTAGAAGGTCTTTCTAACCACTTTAGCAATGTGAGTGTCAAAAGAAAGGCCACTGTCAACCTGGGTCCCCAGGTCCCTGATAACCTCTTCTGTGCTTAGTGGATTGCCACCTATATGGTAGCTTGGGGTTACCTTGTTTTTCCCGAAGGGTATGACTATACATTTTTGGCGTTTAACTTCAGGCCATGGCTCTGGCACCAGCTATCTGTTTCCGTGAGTCCCTTCTGAAGGATATCCGTGTCCGATGCACTTTCCACTATGGCGCCAGTTTGCAGTCGTCTGCAAACTTTGTCAGCCAAAGTCCTCCCATGTTGGCCTGTACTTCTGAGAAGTAGATGCCAAACAATAGGGGGCCAAGGACCGAGCCCTGTGGGACACCACTTGTGACCGGCTTGGAGTCTGACACAGCGCCAGCAACTCTAACCCTGTGGGTTCTGTCCTTAAGCCAGTTTGCAACCCATCTTGTGACATATGGGTTTACATTTAAGCTGGTAAGTTTTTCTACAATACCCGAGTGGGGTATTGTGTCGAAAGCCTTTGCAAGGTCAAGGTAGGCTGTATGGACTGCCTTGCCCTCATCAATGGCCTTGGTGACTGTTTCGAAGAAGTCAACCAAGTTCAAAAGGCATGATCTTCCCTTGACAAAGCCAAACTGGGTCGGGTCCAATGTCTGCAAGTCCCCTATATCTTTGTTTATGAGCTCCATTATGATCCTCTCCATAGCTTTGCAGACTAGACTTGTTAAGCTTATGGGGCGGTAATTACCAGGGTCCGTAGAGGCACCGCCTTTGTGGAGTGGGACCACAGTTGCCGCACGCCACTCCTTGGGCACGTATCCTGTGGTAAGGCTAAGATTAAACAGCTGCCTTATGTGCGGGTTTAATTCCTCATTTAGCTCGTGTAGCACACAGCCGGGGACACCATCCGGTCCCATTGATGCTGTGTTTTTAGCTTTAGAGAGCAGCTTTCACCTGCGCATTTGAGATGTCCGGGAGGCTACACTCGGCTGGGATAGTTATCTCTCCTTTGGGGAGAGGGGGTGAAGTTTGCACTGAACCTGTCTGCCAGTATGTTGGCAATGTCTGTGGGTTCAGTGATTTTTGTATCATTTTGGACTAATTCTGAGCATATCTGGGAGTTTCCACCCAGGTTCCTAACATAGCTGAAAAAGGCCTTATGATTGTCCTTTGAATCCATGGCAATTTTTCTCTCAAAATTGGCCTTAGTTGATTTTATGAGTGCTCGTATTTTTTTACTAATAATGATCAGGGGTGACTTCCCTTTTATGGATTTTGTTCTATCATGTAATAGCTTTCTCCTCTTATTGTAAAGTTTGTTAATGGCTGGGGTCCACCAGACTGGACGTTTGCCCTTTGTGGAAAGAGTCTTGGTTTTATTTGGGATTGCCTGATCCATGCAGTCCTGGAGGTGTTCATAGAAGGCATTTGTAAGGGCTTCCGCAGCTTGGGTTGTGGTTTCCTCTGGCTCAGGGGCCTTGAAGGATACCACACCAGTCTTGAGTAGTGTGAAGTTTGCTTTAGAGAAGTTCTTCACTATGGTCTTTTGCTTGGGGTGGGGGCGGGATGTGGATTTCCAGTGAGATTAGTTTATGATCAGATCTCACCAATGAGGGATATACTTCCGGTGTGGAGCATTTTGTCCCCATGTTTGTGACAATGAGATCTAGTATATTTTCTCCTCTCGTGGGAACAGTGACTAGCTGTTCCATGGCATTTGAATTTATGAACTCCAGGAACCGTTGGGCTAGAAAGTTAGGGCTTGAGTAATGTTCCCAGTCTATATTCGGGTAGTTGAAGTCACCCAATATGATGGTGTTTGGAGATACATTTATACCCTCCAGTGTCTTCAGGAAGGCTGTGTGGGGTTCCTGAGTTTGAGAGTATGGCCTGTAGCATGCTACAATTTGTAGAGCAGTTTTGCCTATGGTTAGTTGCACCTGGATGGTTTCCGAAGCTTCGTTGCCACCAACCTGGAGGTGTGAGTATCCTTTATGAATATGGATACACCCTCCTTTTGTGGTGTGGTCCGGGTTTTGGGGCCGGAACGCATGATATGAGGTAAAACCTAATAGTGCCGGGGTGCTCTCAGGAGCCTTGAACCAGGTTTCAGTTACAGCACAGACATCGATGTTCTCCATACTGAGAAGGGCCTCGAGTGCGTGCATTTTGAGATTTAGACTTCTGGCATTGAGCAGCATTACCCTCAGTTTCTTCCCATTTTTGTTTTCTAGGGTGGTAGGTTTAGAATTTGAGCCTTGCCTAAAAAGGCACTATGGGGTGGCAAGAGCCTTAGCCAATATCCGGAATCCCAGGGGTGACAGGTGCAAGCCGTCCCTTGCGAAGCAGCGTGGCTTGTCAAGCATGTCATCCCAGGCAGACAGACACTGGATCCCCTTTGAATGACACCAGACATTAAGCCAATTGTTAAAGCTGATCATCTTGTCTCTATATTGTGGCATCATTCTTGGTGAAGGAAGGATACTGCTCAGGGTTAGGGTCATACCTGCCTGGGCTACATAATCAGAGAGCTCCTCTATGTCCTTTTTCATGTAGTCCAGGGAGGTACGTCTCAGGTCGTTCACACCAGCATGGACAATGACTGTGTCATATTTGTACTTGCTTTGGAGTGACCAGTGCTTGTGTTATGTGGCGGATTCTAGCGCCCGATAGGCAGCTTACTGTGACCCTCTCCTTGTTCAGCCTGGTGAGTGGGACGTCAGTGTGTCTGACTATGGAGTCACCTATGACAAGTATGTTTGGTGTTGTATTTGGCCTTAAGGGCTGTGACTGCTTTGCACACTGCTTTTGTGGTTTATGTGTTGCTTGTGGGGTGTCTTGAGGTAGCAGTTGTTTGGGTGTCTGCTTTGGAGGCCTCTGCTGTTTAGGTAAATTTTTACTCAGAGCCTCCGAGTATGTCTTTGTGTGTTTATGTGTTTGATTCAGTGGAGTGGTAGCATTATGTGAGGCTGGTTTTGTGGTGTGTGTAGTTGCCTGCTCCTCCTGTCTGGTCTTGCCAGTCCTGAGTTGAGAGAGCTCAGCCTCCAGTTTGGCTAAATAGCTGCATCTCTCGCAAGTATGTGTGTTATGTGGGAGGAGGAGAGGGTTGTCTGTGTACATGAGGCAGTTATAACATTGCCTCAAGATTCCCAGATTCACCAGCTGGACCGGAGAGGAGATTGACAACTGACCTTTGGACATGCTAGAATAATATTGGGAAATCCTTAATTGAAAACAAGGGCCAGTGGGGAGTGAGGGTGTAGTGCTTTTAATTTTTAGTGCTGACTTATATAATTGCTTTAGTGAGCAAGTGCCAGGTAACTTGAGTGCAATGTGTTACAAGTAACTAAATGCAAAACGACAAACAGTAACTTTCTTTCAAGTGAAACAAGGAAATAAGTACAGTAAGCAATGCAGATATCACTAGTGATCCACAGAAGCGCTGAGAAGTTGCGTATTAGGTGGAATTAGCTTCCAGGGAAATAACAAGCAAACAAACAACAAGCATATAAACAAAGCTAGATTCAGTAGGCCTGGATCTAGTCTATGCTAGAGCAAACAAGGTGAACCAATTTCAGTAAGATACAGTTCAAATATTCAGGCACTATAAACCTTTAACCAGAAAATTCCCAGCTCAGAAGGGCAGAGTCCAGCCTCTTCTCCCACAAGAGTGCAGACCACGAACCTTCTTAATGTAAAATAACTGGCCTGAAGCCCAAGTGCCTAAACCAGAACTAATACACTTGGACACTGGGCTCTCAATCAGCAGTTCCCAACTTAGAAGGATGAAAGCTACCTGTCCTGCCACCACAGTGCTTGCCACAAACCTTCCTAATGTAAAACAACTGTTCTGAAGCCCAAGTGCTTAATCCAAAAGACTTGAATGATAGCTACACTTTAATCAAGTTACAACCAAGCAGTAATAAATACCATTGAATACTTTAGAGAATGTCTGGATTAGTGCTGAAGTTACACAAACAAAGCTAGATCCAGCAGGCCCGAATCCAGTCTATGCCACAGCAAACAAGGCGCACCAACTTCAGTAAGGAACAGTTCAGATATGCATGCACTATAAGCCTTTAACCAGAAATTCCCAGCTCAAGTTAAAAGAATTTTCCGTGAAGACATCATTCACAACTTCCAAAACTGGAGGTATAGCCAGCGGCTTACGTTGTGGCAAATCCAAAAATTCCCCGATTCTCTTCTTAGACTGGGGAAAATCCTGACATTCCCATTTGAAGTGCTCCCTAAGAGTATGCAAAGTATCCCCAAAGGAAAAATTTTCTGGAGGGGAGGCAAAAGGGATAGATTCCTCAGCATCAGAATCCTCAAAGCCAGAAAAAAGTTGAGAATTTCCTTCTTCACCAGCAGAAACACTGGAAACCTCAGAATCTGAGCCGGACAAAACATCAGGAGACAATTCCCTAGCCCTCTTGGAAGGGGGAGGATGAAAGCCCCTAATCAGTGAAAGAAGATCACCAGCCATCTTTACCAACTGGTACTGAGGCACAGGAGGGGTGGGCAATGCCTGCCTGTGAGAAGGTTTGTGGCTGGAAGGCTTGCTAGCAATCCGGAGGGACTCGGGAGGCCTAGCAACTGCAGAAGTATGGCGTAAGGCAGTCTGTCTGGTTCTGATCTCATGTCAAAGAGAAGAGGCGTCAGAAGCCGATGCCTGCATAGCGGTTCCGGACCCATCTGAGGCGGCAAAAGGCAGAGGGTCTGAAGATGAAATAGCAGACTGTGGCATGGAGGACTCAGAAAAGTTCTCGGCAGAGGCTTGTGGCTGAAAACCTGCGGACTGCAGGGGCTGTGAAAGCGCCTCACTGACTACCACTGGGCTGACGACCAATTTCAATGGTGCGTCGTCAGCAGATTTAACCCTAGGCCTGTCTCGGTCCTTGTCTTTGCGTTTCCTAGGTATATCCAAAGCCGGGAGACCAGAAGACACCATACCGACGAACTTAGGCCAAACTCCGAAATGTTTATACAAAATCTTAGCTCTACGGCATATGGTACGCGGGTTAAAGGAGGCACAGAGATCGCAATTAGGGACATCGTGCTCAAGGGCCAAACAAGTTATACAATAGGAATGAAAATCACTGTGCGGAATCTGTTTTCCACAGGCAAGACAGTTATTAACTTTATCTGACATTTGTTAAAGCAAGAAAAGAGGATCCCCAATGGGGTACTTATATGAAGGCGTCTTCAACTTGGTAGTCGGAAAGCAAAAAGAAGGTAAACTGCCGACTGGCACTAGTGCGAATTGCATCTGCTTCGGGCTCCGCGGCAAGAAAGACTGAGGAAATGGCATTGGCTGCCTCCCTTTATACCTGACATTCTAACATGAGTTTACAACCGACGGCAGCCAAAGTCAAATACCAAGGACTCTGGTATTCGGGCTGGCTGAGGGCTACTGGGAGCCAGATAACCCACATGTTAGAACTGCAACAGTGAAACACAAAGAACATTCTTAAGTCCTTGATGTTTAGTTAAGGAATCAGAAATCCTTGGTAAAAACAGGTATACATTATAACTCAACACTGTAGACAGGCCTGAAAGTGATATAGGCAGGTGAGCACCTCATGATCACATAACCATGCAGCCTAAGGAAAATGATATGCTAAAATGTGATGTCCTTGATGGTTCATCAGCCTGTATTCATGATTCCTACTGCTTCTCTCCAACAGTTTTTTGTGTCTTTGTACTTCATCTCTCTTGTATTCTGCATTTCTACCTCTACCCAAGTCAGTATCAGAGTAGGCTCCACTAGGATTATGTTCAGATAAAGCTGAAACTCATTCACACCACTTTCCACATCTGTGACAGCTGATATACTCTACAGTAAGTTCATACCACCAGTATTTAATTTTAGAGGAATCACTTGTGAAATTACAGCATATTTTGCTCTAAGAAATAACTTCTACAGGAAGACAAATCAGTCACCTTACCAAGTGCATTCAACTCCATGCTTGTACTAGAAACAAGCCTGACTCTGCAGTGCTCATCAGAGACTCATGGGTAACAGTTGGGTTGGTGGTAGCAGTGGAAACTTCCATACTCATTACAAATACCCCTTATTACCCCTGCAAAGTGAAAATGAGTGCTCTACTGAGCCTCCCAGCATAATGCAGATAAATGTCTACTAGAGTTGCCAGCTGTCCGGTTTTTGATCGGACTGTCTGATTTTCTGACAAATTGTCCGGTTACGAATATCATTCAAAATCAGAAACATGAAGTCCAGGTTTTATGCCACTGAGAGCGAGCGACCTCCCACTTTTACAGCTGTAGCAGGTACCGTTCATTGTGATTGCGGTATTAGCGCAGTCTTCTCCTTTAAGGAGAATCATACGTGCTTACAACACCACACCAGCGTGTAAGTAATTCTAATTTTCAGTCGCGCCAAATTTTAAGCTAGCAGTTCCGTGACTGTGAAGAGGGGACTGAGTACATGTGGCAGCAGGTGGTAGAGGACATTGTCCAGCATACGAGAGCTCTGGAGCTGAGCAGAGAGAACAAGATATGTTCCTCATTACGAAGAATGTATGGTACGTACCTCATTCAAGGTCTTGAAAAGTTTATGTTCCTCGGTTCCACATTGAAAGGGTTTGCGACACATTCGGTGGGAATTTTTCAACTGATATCTTTGTGGTAAATAAAAATGAATCATATTAATATATGAAAAAAATCTTATTTTATAAGTAAAACTAAAAACATATATTATCCTATGACTTGGAGTTGATAGTAAGCTGTTAGTATGTGTCTCACATTTTGCCCATTTCTTCCACATACTGAGTGCTAGAGTGTCCCTCATTTTGGAAATGAAAGGTTGAGACCTATGTACTGCTCCTTTAACTTTGATGGCTCTGTTTTTCTTTGAGAAGGCATCAACTCCCACACATTAAACTCAAGTGTTAGATGAAACTTGAAAATAGTGGAACTTCGGATTACACGTGCTAATAGATAATTTAGGGTCATTAGCCAGCCTTGTCTGTCATTAAATACAGGCGTAAGTAATTGTATAACCATACATTTAGTCATTTCCAAAGTACACTTCAGCAGATATTTACGAGAACCTGTTTGGAACAAAGTGAATCAAGATTGTAGGTTTTAAAAAGCTATGTTTGAATGCAGATATCTATGCAGATCGTTTATTAAGTTGTATTGAAGTTAATAGCGCATACGTTCAGTAAGCCTATGGATCAGCCATGGACAACCCCATATTCTTATTCTTTACCTGCTGCTGCTTAGTGCTAACTTGGATCTTTAGTCCCTAAGCATTAAGTGTAGAGAGAGAAAGAAGGATTAAGTCATTTGCAATTGTTTTTTTTTTTTTATCTAGACATGAGCTGCCTGCAAACCACTAGCATATGTGTATAGATCAAGCCTGTCATCCCCAGATAGTTCTCCTAAACACATGGTCACTATCTGAAAAATAAAATAAATTAAAAATGTGTACATAATAGCAGCTAGGTTTTGTGCCGATGAAAATCAGACAACTTTTTAAGAAGTTTTTGGACGGTGTTTGAGTTCTTGATGCGCGCATGTGTGTTTGTCTGTACATCTCTCTCTCTCTCTCTCTCTCTCTGTCACTGCCTCTGTGTATATGTATATGTATACACACACACACGCACACGCACACACACACACACACACACACACACACACATATATAGGTTAGCAAACAAATTGTAAAGACAGGGAGTACACTGATTTCCGAGTAGATAATTGCAATAAATTATGCTACAGCACTCCCTGTCTTTGCAATTTGTTTGCTAACCTGCTGCAAAATACTTTACCAAGTATTTTGCACAAATTGTTGTCTATATACAGCTTCTGGGCGGCTACGGTGGTGCAGCGGTTAGCGTTGCTGCCTCACAGCAAGAGGTTCTCCGGTTTGATTCTCGGCTGGGGTGCCTTCTGTGTGGAGTCTGCATGTCCTCCCTGTGGTCGCATGGGTTTCCTCTGGGTGCTCCGGTTTCCTCCCACAACCCAAAGACATGCAGTAGGTAGATTGGACACTCTAAATTGGCCCTAGGTGAGAGTGTGTGCCTTTTGTGGAAGGTTGGGCGCCAGGCTGGCAACTCGACACTGTAAAACTCTACTGCCAATCATGAGCAGACAGATGATCCGCTGTGGTGACCCCTAACCGGGAAAAGCCGAAAGAAGAAGGAGTTGTCCGTTAGCATTCACTAGAATGAAATGTTGACCCTCCCATTGTAAATCCATTATGAGTTAAATGTTATGCCCACTGATTTACGGGCATTCCAAAATTATTTCCTTTGGTAGTAGTGCTGTAGCATTGAGGTCAGATTGACAGTAAATGCAGTTTCTTCATTACTGGGTCATACACTTTGCTTCATTGCTTACTGGAAAAATGTTTAAAACTACAACTTTAAAACACACTCTAACAGGTGGTGCTTTACTATACAAGGAATTACAATCAGGAAGGTGGATCAAAGAACACATACATACCTGCATGGCCATTAAAATGTGTTCAAAGAGACTATAATTTGAAAACAGCCCAAAGGTAAACTTTATTCTCCACTGCCTAGATGCATTTTATTTGAATCTGGGTTTTAATACTGTTTCAATGAATGTGAGCTTCAATGGCAGAGAAGTTTAGTGCTTGTGCTAAGTCTATTTTCATTGTGTGACTGTTTTGTTTTGAAAATGGCTATCGGTGTTTGTGCATTTTATTTTAATATTTGTAATCATTGTAGAAGTAAATAAAACAGCTGCTTACCTATTTAATGGTGAAGAAATACAAATAAACCAAGAAAGGTTTACCAATTTGCCATAAGCTCACATCAGCGTAATTTATTTAAAATAAGTGACACAGCTTTGCCTTGTGCTGTGTATGAGTAGATCCAAGGATTTAAATGTTGCTTGTGACATAGATAGGCCATGTTGATGAGACACAAACGTGTCTCAGAGGGTCCCCATGCACTGGAACAAGCTTCCCATCCATGTGACGCAGAGTCCATCCCTAGCCCTATTTAAGCATAACTTTGACCAATAGGTGGGAAATTGGAAATCATACCTGTTGCCACCTATCAGTTTTTTTTTTCCTGGACTATCCACAAATCAATTCACTTCTCTGGTATTCAGGAAAACACTGAACAAACCTCCAGTATTCTGTTTCACAAAAGGAAACAGATTATCAGTGTTTGTTAAACTGGCTGATTTACTATGCTTTTTTTTTTTTTTTTTTTAACAGAAAAGTATAGTAAATCGGCTGAAAGCAGGCACCCGGAACAGAAAAAGAAGGCGTTCCCATTATCTAATGTCACTATAATGTCACAAAAGGGGTGGGGTATGGGCGGAGTTACATGTGATGCAAGGGGTGGGGCCTTACTCCGGTTTTAGCCACAAAGAAATCTGGCAACCCAATGTCTACACATGTCTGCTGTTTAACTGCACCTATGCAGACAATAACAGCAAAATTAATCTGAGGACAAAGAAACCATGAGTACTATAACAATACCTTATAATAACAAATTATAAATGCAATGCATCATATGGTTTGACTTAAAAAGAATCTGTGCTTATATGATTATATGGCATGTGTCGCAAAGAATCACAAGACAAACTAAAGCACAGCTTTATATGCCTGTAGAAAGGCCCTCACCAGGCTCACTGTCTCCACAACTGTCTACAAATTCTGTGAGGCAGTCACGAAGCAGTTCTACTTTTGTGTTCGTCCATAGCTAGGGATAAAAGACTGAAATACAAGTAGCAATATAACTTCGGTAGTTACATATGCCACCATTATGGAGCTTTGCTGCAGCTGTTAGTAAGTTGCATTCATTCATCAACTTATGTCTAATCATACAGCTGAAAGTCTTATTAGGCTGCTTCTGATCAAGCAGTTGCTCGCTTTATAAGCTGTTTTTAGGAAGACAGACTTCCTGCTCTTATTATATGCAGATGACATGGCCCTATTCTGCACAAATCAATCCCTCACAACATTACAAAAACATCTACAATCTGATTTCCTCTCGCTTTTCCATTGGATCAATAATAAAAACCGCTACTTAGCACATTCACAACAAAACATATGGTTTTCAGAACTAAACAAAAGCTGCACAAAACCACAGAC
The DNA here is from genome assembly GCF_019279795.1 of Protopterus annectens. Classification (NCBI taxonomy): domain Eukaryota; kingdom Metazoa; phylum Chordata; order Ceratodontiformes; family Protopteridae; genus Protopterus; species Protopterus annectens. The sequence goes on along the minus strand of NC_056750.1, from coordinate 671,271,128 downwards.
TCATTGCAAATCACAGACCACAACAATCATGCTATAGGAAATTCTGATATTTAAATGTTTAGGTCTCTGGCCAGACTCATTCTATACCTTTACACTTCACCTAGACACCACAAAATAAGAAGCTTAATGCAGTCATACTCTGGACCAACAAGATTTTATTATTTTATTTATTTATTACATTTGATTACCAGGTAGTGTCCAACTGCACACGTAGCCCATTTTTAGCACAGCCCTGGGGAGAAAAGCTCCAGTATTAAGCTACATAGATACACAGAATTAAGGATTGAAATATTGATCAAAATAATCACCAAATCATACAATAATTGTCAGCATACAATAACTGAGATAACCTATTACAAATAATACATGAGACAATATTTATAACTTATTACAAATATATGAAACAATATTGATACACAGGAAGCAGATCAAACAGAAAACATTAGACTCACAGACTCTACAAACCTGAGTACAGAGTAGTGCATCTTGCATATGAAGTATGTGGCTCGAGTTGCAGAGTAAAATACTCAGAGAAGAAAAAAAAATAAGACATTGTTGTAGTGGTTCTAGAAGATAGTTGAGCAGTAAAAAACCATGAAACATGCATGGGGAAATGGACATAATAGTAGATCTGGGTTTAGCCCGGTGAGCAGCACGGGCAGAGCCAGTTGTCTACGAGGTGATCTTTTAGCTTAGTTTTTAAGAAGAATGGCAGGGAGTGATTTGAATGTCTAGTGGGAGAGCATTCCAGAGCTTAGCTATTTTATCAGATATAGAGAGTCACATGGTAGTTGTGAGATTGTGCGATTTTTGAGCAATGGCTTATCTGAAGAACTAAGAGACCTGCTGTTAACCTGTAGTTGGACTAGTGTTGATATGGCAGGGCAGGTTTTGGTGTTGTGGATGATATTGTGTGTGAGGGTAAGTTGATTGAGAGTTAATAGGCTGGGGAGTTATAGCCATTTGAGTTGTTGAAGAGCAGTACAATGACAGGTCTTGTGGGGGAGATTGGTGGCAAACTTTGCAATTTTATTACAGCGGGACTCAAGATTATGAAGCTTGGAGCTGCGTAGACTGGTGAATGCGTGTGAGCTGTAGAGAAGGGTAGACAGAAGCTATGATCTAGTAGTGGCTACTTTGGCTTAGGGTGTTAGGTAAGGTTTGGCCCTATATAGTGAACAGAGTTTCACATGGACATTTCTGATAGTTTGGGAGATGTGAATATCAGTTTTAGCTTGTTATCTATTGTCATACCCAGGAGCTTAGCATGATCACTAGGTTCAATTATGGTATCATTTGCTGATTTTATACTTAGGGGTGGGCAGTTGGGTTTGTTGAAGAAGATTATTAGCTTGGTCTTATTTGGGTTAAGGATGAGCTGGTGCTTTGATAGCTAAGTTTCGATTTCTTGGAATGATTTTTGCATCTTAGTTCGTAGTTCAGGTGGGGAAGGGGCAGAGCAGATAAGGGATGTGTTGTCCATGTACTGTATGATAGAGGCATGTTAGACAGAGCAGATAAGGGATGTGTTGTCCATGTACTGTATGATAGAGGCATGTTGGGCAGAGCAGATAAGGGATGTGTTGTCCATGTACTGTATGATAGAGGCATGTTGGGCAGAGCAGATAATGGATGTGTTGTTCATGTACTGTATGATAGAGGCATGTTGGGCAGAGCAGATAAGGGATGTGTTGTTCATGTACTGTATGATAGAGGCATGTTGGGCAGAGCAGATAATGGATGTGTTGTTCATGTACTGTATGATAGAGGCATGTTGGGCAGAGCAGATAAGGGATGTGTTGTCCATGTACTGTATGATAGAGGCATGTTGGGCAGAGCAGATAAGGGATGTGTTGTCCATGTACTGTATGATAGAGGCATGTTGGGCAGAGCAGATAAGGGATGTGTTGTCCATGTACTGTATGATAGAGGCATGTTGGGCAGAGCAGATAAGGGATGTGTTGTCCATGTACTGTATGATAGAGGCATGTTGGGCAGAGCAGATAAGGGATGTGTTGTCCATGTACTGTATGATAGAGGCATGTTGGGTTGCTGAGTTTAGATTGCTGGTAAAAATGATGAAGAGTAGGGGGCAGAGTATGGATCCTTGGGGTACACTGGTGGACACTGGCAGTAGTGGGGAGAGAGTGTTTTCCCATTTAGTAACCTGCTGATGGTTAGATAGATAACTGTGAAACTATGTTAGGTGTGCTGATTTAAGACTGTGTGAAGCCAGTTTATTAAGTAGTAGTTGGTGGGAAATAGTGTCAAAAGCCTTTGACATATCCAGAAAAATGGCTGATACTAGAAGTCTGCTGTTTATAAGGTGATGGACAGTGTTGGTGAAGGATACTAGGGCTGTGTTTGTGCTGTGCTTGGGTCTAAAGCCATGCTGGGTTTCGGACAGAAGGTTATTTGTGGTAAAGTTGCTCAAGAGCTGTTGATGGATGCATTTCTCTAAGATTTTTGCTGTGGGTGGGAGGACAGCAATGGAGTGTTAGTTTGTGATATCTCTAGAGGGGCCATCTTTGTGAAGGGGAATGATGTGTGAGATTTTCCAGAGTTGAGGGACGTATTGCTCTGTGACTGAGCAATTGATTAGAATGGATACCAGGTAGGCTATGGATGGAGCTGCAATTTTTAGGAAATCATTTGGAAGTAGGGCGGCTGCAAGACAGCATGGTTTAAGTTTGCTTTGGAGTTTTTTTGATGTAGGAGGCTTGCATAGGTTTTAATGAGAAGTGATTTGTACAGCTACGGTCTTGGGAGGATAGTGAGTGGTAGCTTTTGGTGGCTATTTAGGAGGCTTGTGAAGTTTGAATTAAGTTGTGAGCATATGAGTTCAGTGGCGTTTGATGTGGAAGGAGTGGGGGTAGTTTTTTTTTTCCAGGGTTGAGGTGGTGGTTGATAAGTTTGCCAGAATTTCTGTGGGTTATGGAACTATCTTTGTTGAGAGGTTTGGTAGTAATGTTTCTTATCATTGTAGATTTGTTTCTTTGCTTGGTTTTATAATTGTTGATATGTTGTGAGGCCGGAGATGTTTTTGGAAGATAGGTATAGGACCCTGGCTCTATCTATTTTTTTGATTAGTAATTTAGTGTCTTGAGAAATCCATGGTAATTTCTTTGTTTTGATGCATATTTTTTTTTTGTGGGGGCTAGACTATCTAGAATGCTAAGGAATTTGTTGTTAAAGAATTCAACTGCGAGGTCAAGTTGTAGGTTAATTAAAGGTGACCAGTCACCGTTTTGAAGTAGTTGGTTGAATAGGTCAGGGGAGAAATGTTTCTTACAGCGGATGTATTTAAAGGTATTAACGTACTGGTTTTTTACTTTTTTCCTGAGCAAATCTGTAGGGGCATGGTCGCTACGATTTATGGGTAGGCAGCCAGCTTGATAGCCTAAGTTTGGTTTATTAGTTAATAGCCAATCTAATAGAGACTCCTTTTTGGAGTGTTTGCCTGAGTGCGTGTGACAGTTTAACTTGACAGAAGCTGTAGGGGTTTATAAGGTTGGAACAGCAGTTAGAGGAGCATGTGAACCGATCAAGATTGAAATCACCTAGGATGATTGTCTCCTGACTGAAAGTAGATGCTGACCAAGACAGTAGGAGTTCAATTTTGGGAAGACTGTTTGCAGAGGGCAGATATGTAGGGAAGATTATGATGGTTTTATGGAGGTTTAAATGAAGACAGGTGATGAGAATTTCTACGCTGGGGATGTCAGGTGTTGGATGGTTTAGTTTTTCAATTCTTAGAGTGTCTTTAAACATAAATGCTACACCACTTCTTTTGGCAATTCTGTCTTGTCTAATTACATTATACCCATTACATGTGATTTCAGAGTCTTTTATTTGGGGCTTTAACCAAGTTTCTGTTATGACTGCTATATCAGGGGAGTAGGTGGCATGGATAGCATGGAATTATGAAATTTTATTTACAAGGCTTTTGATATGAAAGTTGGTTATTAGTAGGTTGGATTTGGAAATAGTAGGTAGAGTGGAATGGAGATTAGCTATGGGGTGGAAGTTGGTTATGAGAATGAGTTTGAGAGGTGGTGGGGGGTGTCAGTGTGCGGGATGAGATTTTGCATGGGCCAGTGTTGGGGTGGATGTCTGATAATAACTTAATATGTGTGAGAGAGTACAGTAGTAGGTGTTTAGGCTTTTTAGTTTGATGATAGCCTGGTGGTACTTGAATGTGGGTGGTTGCGGGTGTGAGGATTGTAAGTGTCTAAAGGGATATAGTAGTGAGGAGGAGGAACTGTATAACTGTGGGGAGATGTTGCTAAATGGTGTAAGTGCCTGTTGGTAAGATGTTAGTGTTTGGGCTGAAGGGGAATGGTAAAACCTAATGTCATTTTGAGGGTCAGTGGGATTATAGACTAGGTAGAGAAAGCATGCTAGTACATAGCAGAAGAGGTTAGTAAAGTGGTGCAGCACAGTGAGAGAGTAACAGAGGAAAAGGTTGGGAGGAGATTAAAGCCAAGTGTAAGGTGAGTAGGTTTAAGGGTGCTAGTGTCAGAGTGACTGAGACATGGATAAAGAGGTGGTGGGTCATGTTTAGACAGGTGTGACAGGAAGGGTGTGACTATGGTTAGGTATAAATGTAATTGATGTGGGGGGTGGGTGGGAATGGGGGTAGGGTAGACAAGCAGAGTGAGCCCAAGCACAGACAAACGGAGCTGGGATGAAACCTGGTTCACAGATGTGACACAAAAACAATCAGCCTACAGAGAGACTAGGTATAAAATGTTTAGCACTTTTTTCTGGTTAGAATGACCTCAGAGACTAAGCCAAGATGTTATGCACGTTAAGCTAAGTGTGCATTTTCTGAGGTAGAAAATGGAAGTTTGACTATGTGCCAATTTGAAGGCCAGTGAGAGTGGTTGTCCAGAGGACTATCTAGTGATAGTATATGAAATCATTTTTATCAAGCAAAAAAGAGGGGGTTGGGGGGATAAGAGAGTAAAACTAGGAGTGAAACCTTAGGAGATAGCAGGCTCAGCGAGTGTGCACACCACTACAGGGGTAATTTAAACGCAACAAATAATGTTAGAGTAGGTAGTACATTCAGCAGAACGTGCAACTCTACCTACACTTTCTCTTGCTGTTTTTCAAGGAAGGTAGACAGTTAGTCTTTAGCAGGTAGGTCGTATTTGGAGATTTCTGGTCCTTTGGGTGGTGGATAAAGATGAAGATCTCTGTGTTCCTCTCAAATGTTGCCAGGGTAGCAACAAGAAAGGTCACCCTATTCACCCAACTATTGATAGCATGTGCCTCAAAGAGGAACTCAAAACTCATGTAAGCAATCACAAATAAAATCTGCAAATTCATCACACTCTCATCAAAACAAGACCACAACTGCAAAACACTACGGAAAGCAAAATGTCTGTCAGTCAAAGCACTCACCTACTACTATACTCTCAGCTATTCCAACTTTTGCAACCATAAGAGACAAATTAAAAAGAGAAGGCCCACACTACAACCACAAAAATCTTGATCACTCAGCACCCTCAATAAAAGCTCCAAAAACATAACTCCACTCTAGAGGCCAATGCTCCTCTATTTAGGACCAAAATTATGGGAATCTATATCACATTTAAATAAACTTCTTCCTACAAAAAATTATGCACACAGTTTAAATTATACCTTCAGAAAATGGCAAAATGTCATACCAGCCACATAGCATTATCTAAATCATCAGGTCTCTCATCCACAGACTCCTCAATAATTACCCTTCTCTACCATATGTGCAACCCATATGTATATAATTCTATTTAATCTATTACCTGTAAAGCTGTTATACACAACTAAATATTTTGTTACATAATTCAAATGAATGAATGAATGACTACATAAATAAACAGTAACATATAGAAATACAAACACAAATGAAATAATGTGGTAAAGGAAACAAAATGGACCTCAGGGATATTAAGTGGTCCTTCATCTTATCTATGATGTCCTGTTCTTAGTATGGCTCCACCGTTATATTTTTACCCAAGGCTACAACGGCTTAACCAGAAAAATTAAAACGAAATGAAAAAAAAAAAAATGAAAATGCGTTAACCAGAAAAATGAAAGTGACAGGCACAAACTTCAGAGTCCAATCATATACTCAATTAACCTGAGTAGCACACACAGCACTATGAACCAGGCACTAGTACAGATTATCTATAAAAAGGAACATAAAGCACCTCACGTTTGGGCTATGCTAAACTGCTCACCCCAAGTAATTCAAAATGAAGCTTCTGGATAGAGCCTCCAAACTATTTAAAAAAACCTTCATGCATGCTGTGCTAAGCCACAAGACATGTAAGTGCACAGCTTATGTGTTCTTTTGTAACCAGCAATCTGTAACAGTATTAGTAGACATAGGGCCTAACTCCCATGACAGGTTTGGTGTACATTCAAATATGCACGTCAACGAATTACAGATCGCAAAATAAAGTCTTGTAACTGCCTTGTAGGGTCTATATTTGAACATCGAGGTTTCAAACCTTTGAATGTTCTAATATCGAACCCTACGCAGCGAAAGCTTAAAATATCGAAGCATTAGAAACCTGAATGTTTTCCTAGGGAAAGAATTTGGTTGTTCGTTTCTGTTGCTTCGGTATTTTCAGCACTGTGGTGGAAAGTTACGGGATGGGTTCAGGTAAGTGTGCGAATGTGTGGATGTGAGGGTTAGGTGAGTTAGGGCGCGGGTTAGGTATATGTGCAATTGTGTGGACGTGAGGGTTAGGGCGAGTTAGGGAGTGTGCGATAGTGATGGACCTTAGGGTTAGGGTTTGGGTTAAGGTAAGAAGATAGTGGTGTGTCTACAGTTTAGTGTAGGGTTAGGTGTAAGATTTTAGGTGTATGTGTGTGGACTGTTGTTTGGTGTGCTTGTGTTGTGTGTATGTGTTTTGGAACAGCGATTTTTTTCCCTAGGAAAAAAATTGCTGTTCTGACAGTTCGAGATTGTAAGCTTTCACGTACATAGGGTCGATTAATCACCGTTCGCTCTTTTAAGCGGTCGGTGATCTAATATAGGCCTGCCTTGTACGGCCACGCTAAATACAATGACATAAGTGTTGTTCTCCAACAATCTGGTTCACTGACTCAGTATATTGCTCCAGAAATCATGGCATGCAAAGATGAGCTACAAGGATTGCCTCATCTGAGTTTCAGTCCTGCTTCCAGTTTTTTTTTTTTTGTTGCCTTTACCATGAGGTGCAGTAACTCTACAAGGTGGTATCTCTATCGATATTAAGACAGAGACAGCTTAAGGGGTGTGTAGCATCACTATAAAAACATACTAAGTCCTGTTTTTCTACTTTTGATGATTTGCAATTATTCTTCTAAAAATAATAATAGGTCAGGGATCTGAAAGACGTATTCAGAAGGGATCAGATTGGAGTACTCTTTGAATCCAGACTTCTACTTCACAGTTTCTACATGGCTCAGTACAACACACTCTCAAGCCACAATGGCTCAGTACAACACACTCTCAAGCCATAAAGCCATTTTTTTTTTGTTTTAATACAACTCAAGGACTGAGAGCAAAATAATGACATGTGCACGATCCTCATTTGTGGGCTCCATGTAAAACATTCTTAATGGGTTTTGACAATGTGTTATACTGAGCCACCTAGAAACTCTGCATTAAGAAAGAAACCTGATGTTGTTGACAATTCAGGCAGGAATCAAGAACAAATGTTAGTTTTGTCATACCAGTAAAGTATAAACAAATTAAAAAAAAAGAATCATACGTTTTATATGATACAGCAGCTGTAGCAGCAGAGGGCGGCTACAACAACCAAATGTCAGCATTTCCTCGCACTCTGTGCAGTAGATGGCAGCTGCACTTGCATTTTACTGTGCCATGCTGAATCACAGGTATGACACAGCACCAAATGACATTTTGAGAGTCCCTCATTCAGCCTTACTTCATCCCTAAGTGCTGACAGCTTAAAATAAGACGCAACCCATACTCGGCATCAATTTCTTCTGAAATGCTATCAGCCATGTTTGCTGCCAGTATACACATCGTTGAGTGCGGCCTCTCATCTTTTGTGGTGCAACATTCTAACTTACCAATGGACTGCAAAGCATTCAAGCACAGAAATTAAATACTGCAAATAACTGGAACTTTCTGGCTCCAAAGTGCCACAATGTATTTTATAAATAAATCTCACTGTCACAAGGATTGTCTAAAAGTTTCACCCAGTAAGGTCACAGATATGTCAAACAGAACTTGCTTCTCCCATGAAAGGCAAGAAAAACATGAAATGAAAAAGATCACTTTTAACTTTTTAGGCAATGGAACATTTTACTTCTGTGATTGTTACACCAACACACTGTCTTAAAAGGAGGTAGACAATATAATTATGTGTACAATATTTTCTTTAACAGCATGCACACAGTTCTATTTATTTTACTTTTTTCCCCAAAATCTTTATTGAATTTTTTTTTTAATTTATTTTACTTTTTAACAGGGAATGGCCCTCTGGCCCAAACAAGTTCTCAGTTTCAAGAAGTGAAAGATAAAGTACAGCAAGATTATTACATAAAAGCTGGCAAATAATTACAAACAATATATGCCTTCCAAGAAAATTGAAGGATCTGGATGGTACAATTACAACCAAGTCATTAATTTTCTTTAAAAATAACACTGGTATATGCATGAAGGAATCAAAAAATATCTTCTGGAAGGTCAACAGGTTGCATGCATGACCAAAAAAAAAGTATAAATGAACACTTCTCCAGTACAGAAAGTGACAAATTTATTGGCAATGCAAATGAAAATTACAATTACAATAAAATAAAGAAAACGTTTTGGCTCAACAAAGAAACAGAATGCAACACTGACATGAGTGCAAAAGCAGTTAGCTAAACTAGGCCACTTAAAAACTGCCCTTTGCTCTCTGGAAATTGTACAGCTAACAAATAAGCACCAAGCACAGAGAAGGCATAGCAATGGTAAAGGTAGGAGGACAGGCAATGCAAACAGCATGTGACAGTCAAAGCCGCATGTAGTGCTGCAGAATGTGAAATGGGTTTTATAGAAAGACACCCAGGACTGTTAAAGGGCTTGGGCCAATGGATAAAGTATGGGAATTCCGCATGCTGGATAAAAGTACAGGTGAAGAAACATAAGAGAGGACAAATAGACAGGAGCAGCTGGAATACATACAAAGAGGAAAAGGTAGGACATTACTACATAAAGCTCTAATCATTCTGTCAGATATAATGGACAGGGTGTTGACAGGGAGTGGTAGCCCATTAGCTGAGTGCAGTGACGTAACCTTTCTGTACAGGATTGCCTGGCAAAGTTGAAGGGGTTGGTAGTTATGGCCAAGAATCATGGTAGCAAAAAGGATGATTATGCCAAAGAGACCTTTAAATGTATTTAAGTCTCACCAATGAGACAGGCAGAATTGAAGCAGCATGAAGAATGAGATGGCAAAATGTCATGGGGATGCAACAGAAAAATACTGTTTGATCAAACAGGAAATGGTCTCTGCACTACAGATGATGCATTGGATAATATATCAAATCAATACACATAACTTGGACAGGAATAAAGAACAAATCAAGACATTTATAAAAAAAAATGCAGGCGTCCATTCAGCTCACTGTGCTGGATGCAAACGGGAAAGATTGTGGAAAAATACACACACACACACACACACACACACACACACACACACACACACACACACACACACACACACACTTTGTCTCTCTCAATGTCTGAAATTATTTTTAGGCATTTGAATACAGACAAAAGCTTTTTGTTCTGATTCTACATTGCGGCACCTCATTCCCAGAGGTTAATCACTTAGCTTAAAGCTCAGGTTACAACTGTCTATATTAAGTGAAAGCGATTAAGTAACTGCTAGAAGTCATGTGGTCACGTGTCAAGATACTGCCCTGTGACGTTTCACTAGATTCTGATTTACAGCACTGAAGTTGGTCTCTTTTCAGGACTATGCACTAATCTATTTTGAACCGAAAATAGATAAGATATACATCACTCATCTGAAATGAGCATTTTTTTAATCATTTTCTAAAATTGTAAATGTCCTTGTGTTTTGTTAGAATCGTTGTAATATATTCATCTTGAACCCAATTAGAAAATAATTCCTGTAGTTGTTTCATATGGGATGCACTGCTGTACTTAAAGGAGAACTGCAACCAAAAACTGAAAAAAAAAACACACAGGTTTTTCAGCAAATCTTGAACTTTTCTGCGCTGTTAATGCCCCTGTAACAAAGTAAATGGTTACTGTTATTTTCTAATTTGTTATACCCCAAAAAGATCTGAAGGAAGCTGCCACAGCTAGCATTATTTTGTTTTACAGTCAATGACTTTGACTTCCTTATGTCATGTTAGAGGGACAGGAATAAATCCTTATGATGAGGGGATCATTTACTGCAGTTCTCTCTCTCATCAGTTGACAACATTGCTTTTCAATGTCAGCATCAATCTGCATTTTTAATTACTTTGCTTCCTTTGATTCTTAATCAGTGGCCATCTCTGTTGCAGCATTTTAAAGAATGTTTAAATGACAGGATTGAAAGTGTAGCTGAGTTAATTGTTCTTTTCAAAGTAACAACTGTAGTTCAGTGCTTAAGTGTAAGAAATCTGAACTCTCTGATTTATAGGTGTTACTTGAGCTGAGATGGTTTGTGTTGCATTCACAGTTTTAAATATTGTAGCTATAATTAAAGTTTTTGATGATCTTTCTCCAACTCCAAAAGAAACATGCACTTTTGAAGAAATTACAGTGTAGAAAAAATACAAAATCATACAATGACAGAAAGTAAGAAGATTTAGATGAACATATTTGCTTTCTTTATTTGTGGCACTGAGTTTTATTAAAGTGAAAGACATTTGCATTTGAAAACTACGCCCTTGTTCAGACTCCAAGCTACACTATTTATCCAAGGTGTGATGCTGGCAATCTATAACTAATAAGGCAGGTTTAAATGTCATTGTTTTCTTAATGGCTCTGTTGTTGGGATAAGTGACCTAACTTAATTACTGTGCCACTCTTAGTAGCTGTTGTGATGCAACAGATGAGATAAATGCAGGAAAGAAAGGCAAACATAATTATTAAATTATGTTTTTTTTCTGTATGTGAAGTGTTCAGTCTTGGATTACAATGTAGGAAAAACACTTTTGGGAAAGAACAACTTGACTTTTGGGAGTAATGTCTACAAAATGTACTCAAAGACAGACGACTTTAACATTAGTTGAGGGCCATCCGACCATCTACACTGCCCTTTTTAAAGTAATGGAAAAGCTATAGATCCTGTTAAAATAAAACTTCAGCATCCCCATGTGCGTGCGCTTACACACACACACACACACACACACACACACACACACACACACACACACACACACACACACATGCGCATGTACACACATTCAGACATGAACACACAGTCCTGTGTATTCTTGAATTCCTCACCAGCTGTGATCTTTCAATTTGTACCTGTCACCTTTAATCATGTTATGGTAGACAAAGCCCAAAAGGCGTGTTTAAGACATGCGTGACCTAGGCTGAAGAACAGACATGAGAAAGCAAAATTGGCCAAGCATTCCTATGTTACTCTACTTTTACAGAGTGAGAATCAGATTCAAGTACTTGACTGTCACCTTAAGGCCAGCAAGACAAAATCAACTGTGTTAAATATCAGTAGAGGGCAGGGACAAAAGCAGACGGCTGATTTATGTTTTTAACAGCAGGCAAAGGATGATTCATCTACATCTTTACACTAGGTTGCATTACACAGACAGAAAACAGTAAGCAGTCCATTTCCCAGCAGAATTATGGCCAGTTTTTCCACCCCTTTCAACTTTCTGGTTTAAAAGCCCGCGTTTGCGCTTGTTTCCTGCCTTTCCTGTAACTAGACTATTCCAGCTACAGATTTGCTGTATCCAGGACTGTTTGTAGGATTCTGAGCGCCCCCCCAAGCCTTTCTGTGTTGGAGGGAAGGCTTCTAGCTTATCAGTGGGAGTGGTAAGCACTAGGTAGCCTATCTACCACAAGAGAAGTGGTTTCTGGCCAAGAAATTGTAGTTTATTGGCTGTTTGGGCAGTTTTTCCATCCCTTTCAACTTTCTGGTTTAAAAGCCCACGTTTGCATGGGCTTGTGCTTGTTTAAGCTCCACACAGTGGCGCAGAGCTGAGATAAACTATTACTGGTGCCAGAATGTCTGCTCTTCAATTTTTCCCTTAGATCTTGCTAGTTCTCTCTCTTTCTCTTGCACTTCTGATAGCTTAATCTCTATGCAATTCAGCAGGTTTTTGTAGCAATTATTGTAGCACACCCATGTGCCATCAGCACTAGTCACTCTTCACGGAAATAGCTCCAGTACTTAGTAGTTACAAGCACCCTTCCTGGCATGATTAAAGGGCAGTTGCCTGTGCTTTCTCACATTAACCTAGTGCACTTGGGCATTCTAAGGCAGTGTAGCAACTGCCTCATGTACACAGACAACTCTCTCCTCTTACTCCCAACACACAGACTTGTGAAAGATGCACTTATATCACCAAACTAGAAGCTATGCACTCTCCAGCCAAGACCAGACTAGCTGGTCAAGAGGAGAAGGTCAACACCTGCACCATACCACATGGAAAGTACAGTTTTGTACCTACCATAAATGTAGATGTTCGAAGATCCACATTGCTGCAGTTCTTACATATGGGGTAGTCCGCTGTCCTCGGTCGGCCCGAATACCAAAGTATTAGGCTGACGTCGGTCAAGGCGCTTAAAACTGACATCAGGACGTCAGGGTACAAAAGCGCATGACCGACGTCATATCCTCAGTCTTTTCTTGCCCCAGATGTCAGAAGGCCCTAACAAGAAAGGCCAAAGCCAAAAAACAGCAAAAAATAACCAACCACCCCTGCACTAACCATATTTACAATATGTACAACCCAAACCACACCACCACCTCTAAAAACAGAGGGGAAGGAGGGAGGGTAAATTGGACTGCAGCAATGTGGATCTTCGAACATCTACATTTATGGTAGGTACAAAACTGTACTATGTTCTTCATCTCACATTGCTGCAGTCCTTACATATGGGTAGAATCCCAAAGCAGAGGTAAGGGAGGATGGCAAAACTATAAAGCATTAGGGGCAGCCAAAATGCCCTGTAAAATTGCAGTGGCAAATCCAGCCCTAGATTTAGAGTAAAGTGGAAGGTGGTAATGCTTCGAAAAAGTATGCACTGAACTCCAAGTAGCTGCCTCCAAAATATCTTTAGTAGCCATCCCCCTTAAAAAAGCTGTTGAAGTGGCAGTAGCCCTAGTGGAATGAGGCCTAATCCCAGCTGGAATCTCCTTACCATGATGGGAATAACAGAAAGCAATACAAAAACCAATCCACTTAGAAATAGTTTGTTTTGAAACAGGTTTGCCCTGAGAACCCAAAGCAAAAGAAACAAACAACTGCTGAGACTGCCTGAACCCTTTAGTTCTGCTCAAATAATATCGCAACTGTCTGTGTATATCCAAAGTGTGCAAAATCCTCTCCCCTTTCAAATGAATAGTTTGGTTTAAAGCCACACTAGAAACCACTTTAGGCATAAAAGAAGGGTTAGTACGCAAAGACACCCTATCCTTGTGGAAAATTAAGAAAGGCTCAACCGCCATAAGGGCCTGTAATTCAGAAACCCTTCTCGCAGAGGTAATGGCCAACAAAAAAGCAGTCTTCCACGATAAATATTTCAACTCAGCAGTCGCTGCAGGCTCAAAAGGTTGTAGAGTGAGTTTCTCCAACACAAAATTGAGATCCCAAGCAGGAGTAGGAGCTCTACGTGGGGGTCTTATATTCTTTGCCCCTCTAAGGAACTGCTTAAACAAAGGATGAGAAAATAATGGTGGGTCACAGTCATAGTAAGCAGAAATTGCTGCAGCATGAACCTTTATAGAGGAGAAGGACAAACCTTTGTCCAATAACTCAGTAAGGTATTGAAGAGCAACACTTAAATTAGGCTTAGAAACATCAAAGTCCTTTGCTGTACTCCAAAATAAAAATCTCCTCCATTTATCTGCATAAACTTTCCTTGTACTAGGCCTTCTGGCCTCCAAAATAACATTCAAAACTTGTTGTGGAAGCTGAGACCCTCCAGGGTTTAAAACAGAATATGCCAGGCTGTTAGATGTAGAGAGTGAAGTTTGACATTGAGCAAATGACTGTTCTCCTGAGACAGCAGGTGAGGAATTGAAGGCAAAGGCCATGGAGGCTCCCGTACCAGACTTCTCAGTAATGGGTACCAGTGCTGTCGAGGCCAATCCGGAGCTATTAAAATCATGGTTGGCTTGTCCTGTCTGACCTTCAGGAGTACATTTGGGAGGAGAGGCAGAGGTGGAAAGGCATACACGTGAAGATTGCTCCAATTGAATGAGAGAGCATCCACTTTCCAAGCTGTGGGATGAAACCTTTTTGTGCAAAACTTTGGCAACTGGTAATTTAGTGGAGAAGCGAGCAGATCTATGTCTGGAGTTCCCCATAACACTGTCAATTTCTGAAATACATGAGGATCCAATTTCCACTCGTGGGGATCCATAATTTGTCTGCTCAACACATCTGCTAAGGAGTTCTGTGCTCCTGGCAGAAACCTTGCCTGAAGATTTAGCTGTAAACTGAGAGCAGTCTCCCACAAAATCATTGCTTGTCTGCATAGAGGATATGAATGCGTCCCCCCTTGCTTGTTGATGTACCACATGATAGTTGTGTTGTCTGTTTGAATCAACACCTGCCCTGGAAGAAGTAAATCCTTGAAAGCCATCAATGCAAATTGGACTGCTAACATCTCCTTCAAGTTGATATGTAAATGTTGAAGTCTGGCAGGCCACGTGTCTTGTACCCATTTTCCGTTTAGATGAGCTCCCCAAGCTTTGTCTGAGGCATCTGTCGTTAGAATCTGACTCGCCTCTGGCCGGGTCACAGAGAGTCCCTTGTTTAGGTGACATTCCTGAGCCCACCACAAAAATTCCTTTTGAATGCAAGGTATTATCTGAATGACAGTGTCCATATCTTGGCAGTGCTGCGTCCATACATTTTTGAGATACCATTGTAGCTTCCTCATATGCAGTTTGGCATTGGGAAGTACCAGAATACAAGATGCCATGAACCCCAAGGCTTGAAGGACTGTCCTTGCAGTCAGCCTGGACTGACGAGACAATTGGTGGAAGTAAAGAGAAAGATTCTTTTGTTTGTCCGGGGTCAAAAGGCCATCTGGGATGCTGTATTCAGTCTCACACCCAGAAAGCACATGTCCTGAGAGGGTACTAGACTGGACTTTATTTCGTTCACAGAATACCCCAGGCATCTTAACACTGCCATCACATACTGTAAATGATGAAGAAGTTCGTCCTTTCCTTGAGCCAGAATCAGGCAATCGTCCAAATAAGGATAGATTTGTATTCCTCTTAGCCTGAAGAAAGCTACCACTGGAGCCAGAACCTTCGTGAACACTCTGGGCGCAGTAGATAAGCCAAAGGGCAATGCAGAGAACTGATAATGAAAAGTCCCAGCCCGAAAACGCAGATACTTCCTGCAACTGGGCCTGATTGGAACATGAAGGTAAGCCTCCTTGAGATCCAGAGTCACCATCCAGTGATCTTTGCCCAGCAGAGGTAAAAGCTGTTGTAACGTCAACATTTTGAACTTGGGAATGTCCAGATATGTGTTGAGGACAGATAAATCCAAAATTGGTCTCCATGTGTTCCCTTTCTTTGGTACTAGGAACAGGCGAGAATAAAATCCTAGGCCCACTTCTGGCAGAGGGACCGGTTGTATGGCCCCTAGTTGAAGTAGTAGAGAAATTTGTTTGTGAGCCTCTAGTCTTTGCTGAGGAGGAACGTCTGGCATGCCTTTGAAAGGAGGCAAGGTATGGAAATAAAACTGGTAACCTTGGTGTATGATATCCAGTACCCATTTGTCTTGGGTAATCAAAATCCAATTTTCTTTGAATAGTGCCAACCTTCCTCCCAAAGGTGCTGCCAGGCAAGAAGGATCTGGCAGCTGAAAAAGTAGGTCATTGGGCCTGTTTACGAAAGGACTGGCCCCTGCCCTCACCCGAAGATTGTGCAGGTGAACTCCCTGTTCTAGGTCTAAAAGAACTGTGAGCTCTGCCCCTACCACGTCTAGATCTACCCCTAGACTGAGAATCATAAGAAGGATACGTCCACCCCTTAGCAGGCCAATTCCTACTAAACTTCGGAGGCGGAACTTGCAAAAAATCTTTAACAGCCTGCATAGACTTAGCCTTGTCTTCCATTTTCTTCAAGACTGATTCCACAGGTGAACCAAACAACACATCAGACTGCAAAGGAGCATCCAAAATCCTTGTCTTAACATGGTCAGATAAATTCTGATCCTTCAGCCAGGCGTGCCTGCGAAGAACTGAACCAGTGGCAGCCACCCTGGATGAGGCCTGCACAGCATCAAAACCACATTGTAAAGAATGCTTACCCACCTGTTCAGAGACATGCACCAAATCTTGTAATTCTTTACACTCAATGCCTTCCGCCAGAGCATCCACCTTAGACTTCAATTGAGAAAGAAGAAAGTTTTGATATTTCAACATATGAAACTGGCAATTCAAAGCCCTCATAGCTAAGGTAGAAGATGTATAGACCTTCTTTCCCCATCTATCCAAAGCTCTGGCCTCTTTATCTAGAGGAACCGGATTTTTTACAACAGAAGCCTTGACACCCTTAGGTCCCTGACTAATAGTTTCTGGGTCCGCCCTAGGACTCTTATAAAGATATTTATGAGCCTCAGGCACCCTGTAATACCTATCCGGTTTAACAGGCAGGAGGCAGAGAATCAGGATTAAGTGAAGCCTCTGAAAACACATCTTCCACAACATCCAGAACAGGGGGTATAGCTAAGGGCCTATGTTGAGGTAAAAGCAAAAATTCCCTAAGCCTTTTCCGTGAATCAGAGAAGTCCTGACCTTCCCACTTAAAATGTTCCCTCATAGAATGAAGTGTCTCTGAAAAGAAAAATCCTCTGGAGGAGAAGCAGAAGGAGTGGAATCATCTGCATCAGAATCAGAATAAGGAGAGTACTCCTGCAAGTCTTCAGCCGAAGACTCTGAAACATCCGAAGCCTGCTCAAAACTTCCCAACTCTGGCTCCACCCTAGGCCTCTTATCAGGAGGGGGCAAAGAACCTCTAATCAGAGTAATCAAATCTTCTGCCATTTTAAGCATGTGCTTCTTAGGCACAGACCCTGCAGAACTAGGAGTGACACCAACAGAAGCTAAACCTGGCCTGCCTCTGGGAGAAGCCTTGGAAACAGAAGGAGAGGGCCTAACCACCCTAGGAAGGGAGAGGAGTACAGTAACCTGAGAAGCCCCTTCAGCCTGACCTGCGTCTTGAGAGGCCACATCCTGCAAAATCAAAGTCTCCCCCTGAGACTCCAGAGAAGTCTCCGTCAGAACCACCGGTTCCACTGAAGCCTCTAAAGAACCGGCGTCCGTAACGGACGACTCCTCTTGCCTGGGTTTAACTGTTTTGTCTTTGCGCTTCTTCGTAGAAGCGGGCGCGGGAGAATCCGACGGCATATTATAATTGCACCGCTTACCGAAGACCAGCCTAGCACAATCCAACCTTCGCTTAATAGTGCGTTTATTGAACCTAGCACAAAAGCGACACCCAACTACGTCGTGCTCAGGCCCCAAACAAGGAATGCACAAAGAATGATAATCCCTATGCGGTATCTGTTTCCCACAAGAAATACAGTTATTCACTTTTTCTGACATCCGGTAATACACTGAGGCAAGAAAAAAACAAAATATTCCCCAACGGGGTACTTAGCCAACTTGGATTCGGTCTGAAACTCCGAACTCGAAAAATTTCAGAACGCCGAACGGCACTTGCAACGCTGCTTCTGCATCGGACCATGCGGCAAAAAAGACTGAGGATATGACGTCGGTCATGCGCTTTTGTACCCTGACGTCCTGATGTCAGTTTTAAGCGCCTTGACCGACGTCAGCCTAATACTTTGGTATTCGGGCCGACCGAGGACAGCGGACTACCCCATATGTAAGGACTGCAGCAATGTGAGATGAAGAACATCACATAGCCCTCCAGAACACCCAACACCACAGCTCTCACATAAAAACAAAAACCACACACCCACCTTTGTGGAAGCTCTCAATAGACATTTACCCAAACAGCAGAGACCTCCAAGACAGAAACTCTCTCGACCACAACACAGCACAAACCACAGGACACAGCTCACCTCCACAGTGTGCCCCTGAACTTAAGCCCCTAAGGCTAAACACCTTGACCAATACACTAATCATAGGTTGCTCAATAGTGAGACACACAGATGTCCCACTCACTAGGTTGAATAAGGAGAAGGTAACAGTCAACTATCAGGTGCCAGAATCCCGACACATAACACAAGCACTCAGGTCACTCCACAGCAAATACAAGTATGACTCTGTCATTGTCCATGTGGGTGTGAATGACTCGAGATGCACCTCCCTGGACTACATAAAAAGAGACATGGTGGAGCTCTCAGATTATGTGGCCCAGGCAGGTATGTCCCTAGCCCTGAGCAGTATTCTACCATCACCCAGAGTGATACCATAGTACAAACAAAAAATGATTGACTTCAACAACTTGGTGTCATTCTAAGGGGATCCAGTATCTGCCTGCTTGGGATGACATGATTGACAGACCTCGATGATTGGCCAGAGATGGCCT
Organism: Protopterus annectens; assembly: GCF_019279795.1. Classification (NCBI taxonomy): domain Eukaryota; kingdom Metazoa; phylum Chordata; order Ceratodontiformes; family Protopteridae; genus Protopterus; species Protopterus annectens. The sequence continues at coordinate 671,252,400 of NC_056750.1, read as the reverse complement.
GCATCCGTCACCCCTGGGTTTCCGGGTACTGGCTAAGGTTCTTGCACCCCTATAGTGCCTTTTTTTGGACGATGTTCCAAAGACCAAATTACCACCATAACAGCTATAAATAAATGCAATCTGAGGGTCATGCTGCTCAACGCTAGAAGTCTAAATTTCAAGAAGCAGTCATTCAAAGCACTCCTCAAAATGGAGAACATCGACATTTGTGCTGTAACGGAGACCTGGCTTAAAGCGGCAAAAAGTACCCCTGCACTACCAGGCTATAACTCATTCCACACCTTTCTGCCCTGAAACATGGACTAAAGTTCCAAAGGCGGTGGTGTCTCCATATTCATAAAGGATATGCACATCTCCAGACTAGTAGCCCAGCATAATGCATCTGAGATACTTCAGGTACAACTAACATTGGGTAAGACGATGATCCAGGTCATAGCCTGCTATAGGTCCCCAGACATGTCCCTAGACTCTCACTCCACGTTCCTAAGCACCTTGGAATCTATCAAGGGCCAACACAACACTCTCATATTAGGAGACTTCAACTACCCCTCCATCAACTGGGGAAACTACTCAAGCACCAATACAATGGCCCACCGCTTCCTGGAATTCATCAATTCCAATGCCCTGGATCAGCTCATTCTGACCCCCACTAGAGGAAGCAACATCCCTGACCTGGTTATTACTAACATGGGCAACCATTGCTCTCCACCAATAGTCAATCCCTCCCTGGTCAGATCTGACCATAAACTAATCACCATGGAAATCCACATCTCACCCACACCTTGAAAAACTTCTCCAAAGCTGACTTTGGGCTCTAAAAAACAGAGGTGGCTAACTTCACAGCACCCATGCCAATGGAAAATAGCTGCATTACTGCCAATTCATACACCAATGCACTGTACGAACATGTACATAAATGCATGGAACTAGCCATACCCAATAAAACCAAGACACTCTCCTCCAAAAAAAGGAAGCCAATCTCATGATCCCCTGCCATTAATAAACTCTACAACAAAAGGAAGAAACTGTTACAGAAAAAGGTGAAGTCTCAAGACTGGAAAAACTCCCTTCTTCGTCTCAACAAAAAGTGGAGATCCCTCATCAAATCCTCCAAAGTCAGCTATGAAGGCAGAATTGCAGCAGACACTAAAAACAATCACAAAGCCTTCTATAGTTACATCAAGAACCTCCACGGCAATACTCAGATTTGCTCTGAATTACTGCACAATGGTACCTCCTACACTGAGCCAACAGATATTGCCAACATACTGGCCGACAGATTCAGTGCCAACTTTACTCCCCCCCCCCCCCAAAAGGACCAATCACAATAATGGAAGAATGCCAGGCAACCAGTATTACTGCAGCACACGTTAAAGCTGCATTGTCCAAGGCCAACAATACAGCTTCCATGGGACCCGATAATATCCCTGGCTGTGTTCTACATGAACTAGAAAGCGAACTGGCACCACATCTGTGTGCCCTGTTCACTCACAGCCTCACCTCAGGCTTTGTCCCTACCGAATGGCACACTGCTACAGTCATCCCTCTCCATAAAGGGGGAGTGGCTACAGACCCTGGGAATTACTGCCCCATTAGCCTGACGATTCTGATATGTAAAGTTATGGAGCGCATCATCATGGACCTGATTAACAAAGATGTAGGAAATCTCCAAACTCTAGACCCCAGGCAATTTGGCTTTGTGAAGGGAAGATCATGCCTGCTCAACCTGGTTGACTTCTTTGAGTCAGTCACCAGGGCTGTGGATGAAGGTAATACCTCGATATAGCCAAGGCCTTTGATACCATTCTTCACTCGGGAATTATTGACAAACTCACCAAACTAGGCATCAACACCTATATCACTAGGTGGGTTGCAAATTGGCTCACAGATAGAACACACAGTGTGAAAGTAGTGGACTCCAAGTCAGACTGCCAACCAGTCACGAGTGGAGTCCCACAGGGATCAGTCCTGGGTCCTCCCCTGTTCGCCATCTACTTCTCAGAAGTCCAAACCAACACAAAGGGACTCTGGCTGACCAAGTTCGCAGATGACTGTAAGCTGTGAGCCATTATTAATTCCCCAAGTGATGCAGACATCCCACAGAAAGGCCTCACTGAGACCAATGGCTGGTGTCGAAACCATGGCCTTAAGCTTAATGTCAAAAAATGTGTAGTCATCCCGTTTGGGGAAAAACGTGGTTCCCACTAATTACCACATCGATGGGAGCCCACTGAACACTGAAAGCATTACAAGAGATCTGGGTATGCAGGTTGACAGCAACTTCTCCTTCGACCACATTGCCACTGTGGTCCGAAAGTCGTCCTATGTGGCACATCTCACTACCAAGGGTTTTGCATCCTGGAAGAAAGAGGTCATAGTCTCTCTGTACTCTTCCCCCATTAGACCAGTCATAGAGTATAATGCCCATTTGGCATGTACCTCACATTAAACACATGTTCTACACAAACAGACTCAAAAGACTCCAGCTATTCTCTGTCTCATATCGCCTACTTAGAGGCAATCTCTGCTCGACTTGAAAAGCCATGTTTGACCCAGCTTTGTTAGAAATGCTACATTTAAAGAAATCCCAATCCCTGCGCACCACACGCTCCAGAGACCTCAACCTCATTACCACAATCAACAGAACATGCTGGAGGGACAGATTCCTCACCCAGAGACTGCCCATGCTGTGGAATAGACTTCCCATCCATGTCAACAGAGCACCTTGCTGTCCCCTCTTCAAGAGAAATCTTGATGAGTGGATGGGTAAGAGAAGGTTCACCCCAGGGATCACTCCAGTGGCTCTACTTGATAGACGCACTGGGAACTAACATTGGGTGGCACGATGCCATGACATTTCTATCAGCTAGGCTTGTAAAGGCTCCAGGGCCATTAGACTAGTACACACCTATGAACCAGACTCAATCAATCCATGTTTAAGTGCTTAAACCTTGCACTAACCATCAATAAAAAGAAGTACTGTAAAAGGATTTGGATAAAAGGACATTACAACAGTTAACAATGGCCTTTGCAATTTGTTTACACAAGGTTCTACTGGGATACCGCACTGTAGAATAATAAGTCTAACCTTCTGTGCAAAAGGGGGGGGGGGTCATTACCTAATTACAAGAATCCTGAAAAAGAACTTCATGCAGATGGAAGCGGTCAGTTGATCCTGAGGATTCTAACATATGAGTCAGGTATTAGGTAATAAATAATTGATTATTCACAAGAAAAAACAAGAGGAGCATTCTTAAAAGTGCTTACAAGAAGGGATTTGCTTAATGTGTGAGCTAACCGTGCACAGATTACACAGGGAAGTATCTGTTCATCATGAATTATGAGTGAATCCATTTTTCCCCAACTACAGAATCACAACTCTAGACTACATCACTATAGGCCATACCACTATTAACGGAAAGAAAAATAAAAAATAAGCACCAACTTATTTATTTACATTTGTTGAGGAGAATGTCCAACCATGCAGAACTATTTTTCATTGGCATCCTGGGAGGAAAAATACCTATTTTGGTAAAGTGTTGCACATAGCAGCAACAAAAGGAAAACAGAAAATGGACATTAACACAACACTTAAAGCAAGATAAGCTTCATTTATACTAAAATATTACACTGGCAAGCAAATAATTAAAAGTTAATATGACTGTACCTGCATGCAGCTCAGTGTTCCCCCACAGACAGTGGCTAAGTACTGGAGTTACGTACCACTTATATTTAATGCAACCCAGTACAAACATATTTCTAGAACAGCTTTTACCAGGCCTCAAGCAAAGGAAAACCCATTGAAATGAATGAGGAGCACAAACACCTACATATACAAGTGAACATGAAACTCAGGAGTGTACCTATTTATTGATTTTGGCATGCTGTCCATTTGGGTTCTGGCCATGTCTATAAGGAACTTTCTGCGATTCTTGTACTATCAAGTTAAAGAACCATCCAGAATGTGAAACAATGCACAATTTCATCACACCTTCCTCTTTTGTGCAGTAATGCATGGATTACCATTTTAAGAGGTTAGTTTCATTTTGTAAATTGTTAAATGACTACATAACCTGATGTGGTATTGCAAACTGACATGATTTTATTTTCCAGCCAGGCAAATAACTTATCTGACTAATACAATCCACACATACCTTTGTATGGACATTCTTTTTGGATCCTTAATGTTTTGAAGCTGAGCTTGTACAAGTCTTCTGAGTTCCTAACATCATAGTAGCAGACTTTTAGTCATCCAGTTCTGGACAAAATTGTGTTGGAACTGTTTACTTAATTTGTTGGGTGATTCATATCCTCTTGTAAACCACACTATCATCTGCACATAGTGTGCTGAAAGTATTCATGACAGCATAAGGTAGACTATAGATGAAAACAAACAGCAACACTCGCAGCACAAAGTCTCGTGGGACTCCTTTTGTTGCATAAATGTCCTAGTCCTAATGCACTTTTAGAACCACTGAACTATTTTTTTTTTGTCCTCTCTTGAATTTTCTGTTTTAACCTGGAATATGCATTGTATATAAGACTGTTGCTGTTATTCATTTTTTGTTGTTTTTCTTGTTTCTGTCTTGGAGCTTATCTCCCCGGGCCTCTACTGAAAATGGACATGTATCCAGTTAGACTAGCCCAGTCAACAAATGTAAAATAAAAAATAAAAATAAATAATAAATATATTTTTAGCAAATGTGATTCTGCCCAACTGCTGAGGTAGTAGCTGGTGGTCCACAGTTTCAAATGCATGTTTAAGATCCAGGAAAATGGCACCTGTAACTAGTTTGTTTTCCACATTACTATACATTTTGCTTACGTAAAGTATACAGTGCTATTAATGTACTGTAGCTGAAATAGAATTCACAATGTCTGCTTGTGAATATGTTACACTTTTTAATGTGTTCCGATATGTGACTAACTTGCCTTTGAGTTTATTGTGGTGCCTTTTCTTAGCTTTCCAGAAGAAGTGCTTTCTCTTATTTTGTTTATTAATGTCCACATTACGCTTGAATAGAGTAAAATAAGTACTTTGCATTTTGAGGAGTGGCCGGCTGCTCCAGAGAAAAGGTATTCTCTGTGATACACACCTATCCCTTCAACGTGTTCCACTTATGCTACAAAAGATTCTGAGATCCAATGAGTGGTTCATCACACTAAAATTGAACTTGTAAATGTTTAATGGGTCTGACAGGATAGGATCTGTTGAGCATCTACAGGTGAGGCAGATGTCCTCTTAGCTGCCTGCATGATACCTGGAAGTGAGACAAGACTTTTAGACAGTCTGCATATTTGTAATTTTTTTTTTTAAGAAAGACTTGCAATTGTTCCACTTGTGACAAATAACTGAACAGGTACATAAGAAAATGGGCATTATATTCAATGGTTGGTCTAATTTCAGTACAGTGGAATGATTACATCCTTGGACCTTTATGGCATACGTTTAGATAAAAGCTGTGTAATGAAAAAGGACTTCCTTACAATAGTGGATACATAATCATCAAAGGACAGGTTGTTACCAATACAGGTTCCCAGACCCCTGACTATGGGATAAACTTTTAGAGTGTGTTCTCAATGTGATAGTCACAAGGGAAATCATGTTTGCTAAAGGATATTATACATTTCTTGACTCTGCCTCAGTGGTACAGCGGTAGCGTTATTGCCTCACAGCAAGAGGTTCTCCTGTTCGATTCTCGGCTGGAGTACCTTCTGTGTGGAGTCTGCATGTCCTCCCCGTGGTCGAGTGGCCTTCGAAAGACATGCGTGAATGGGTGTGCCTTCGCTGAAGGTTGGGCATCGGACTGGCAATTTGGCACCATAAAAATCGACTGCCAATCATTAGTGGACCGGAGTTCCGCTGTGGCGAACCCTAACCAGGAAAAGCCGAAAAGACAAACAACAACATTATACATTTCTTGACATTTAGTTTCAGTTCATGGTTTTGACATCAGTTATTGTTAGGGACAGGCCCTCTCAGAGTATTAGGTGTCCTATGGGGAGTTTATGACAGCACCAAATTTACAGTCATCAGCAGACTTGGGCCATAAACCCTTTACATTTGCTTTTAACTCTGAGAAGTAAATGCTAAAAAAGGATGGCTTAAGGACTGAACCCTGAAGTATACCACCACTGGTATGTCTTATGGAAAAGTTAGAACTGACCAACTTAATTCCGTGAGTACCATTTGTGAACCAGTTTGCTATTCAATGAGTTACACAGGGATTTACATTTTTCTGGGAGAGTTTATCTGTGATACCGGAGTACAGGATGGAGTTGAATGCCTTTGTGAAGTACACATATATTTTGTGTACTGATTTACTTTCATCCATTGCCTCAGTAACTTTCTCGAAGAATTCAACAGGTTAATTAGACAAGATCTGTCCTTGACAAATATGAACTGGCTTGGATTAAGAGTTTGATGGTTACCCATGTCCTTATTTATTAAATCCACAATGTTCTTTGCCATAGCCTTATAGACACGAGGATGACTGAAGCTATCCTCCATTCATCTGTCTAGAAGCCTGTTTGCAGGCTGAAATTGAATAGGCTCTGAGGAAGGTTTGACAAGTCATGGTTCAGACTGGACAGCAGGCAGCCTGGTATACTATCCATCCCCACAGAAATAGTGCTCTTGGCCCTGAACAGCACCTGGAGGACTGGTTCTTGTGAGATTTGGGGGTGTAGATGTAAGTATATGAGTTGGGAATATAGGAGAGGAGAGGCTGGTGTATGTAATTAAACATGTTTTGTATTGGTTTGACTGACTTTGCCTAATGGCCTAGGAAGTGGTTAAATATGTTGTGTACCAGTCCACCCTTGCTGGCTATCACACAAATTAAAGCGGGTGGGGTAACCCTAGCCAGACACTCAACATCCTTCAACCGTTTACAACAACATTTACTTGGTGAGATCACATCTTTGAATCATAGTTATAAAATCTTGACATTAAGCTTTTTGTTTCACTACAAATACACATCATCAGGAGGGGTAAAGGAAAAGTGGGTTGCACATCTTTATCACATGTCAAAAACTGGTGATTCAATGTGGGTGCTGTGAAATGTCCTCCTCAGATGAGGTACAGGGAGATGCAGCAAACTCACTTTATTTTCTGCTTTAAATGCACAGACACAAACTGATTCAGCAGTTAATATAGGGCATGGATGTGATACTATGAAGTACATTCATCAGAAGGCTTGCGTGCCTCTGATAAATGTAGGACCAACTTTGGTAAATGCTGAATGTCCATATATGGCTTCCTGCATCACTGTACTCTGACGAACCATCAACAAGCTACTGTTGACACTGGGGCAAACATCAATCCTGCAGAGGCAAAGATGTGACCAAAGACTATCAAAATTTCATAGCTAGAGACAGTTTTATTAATTTATTTTATTTTTTTTTTATTTATTTTATTTTACATTTGTTAACCGGGCTAGTCTGGCTGGATACAATGTCCATTTTCAGCAGAGGCCCGAGGAGAAAAGCTCCATTAACAGACTAGTAAATTACAATAAAAAGAGCAACAATCAAAATAAAAATCAAAACAGAACCAAACAAAAATATATAAACATACAAGCAAATAAAGGACAAAGTTGTTATTGGTGCAGAGAAATGCAGAGGTATTATAACAAGAAAATAACAATGGAGATGAAAGATCATAACATGTTTTTAAGGTAGACTATATCATTTTTTACAAAAAATGGATAATCTTCTGTTTAAGAAACCACCATAAAAATTACAATTCCTTTGACTGTAGTGGCCCTCAAAGTGTTCTTTCTTAGTGCTGGAGACTTTCAGTTTGACTAATATACCTCTGCTCTTAGATGAAATTGGTAGATGCATCTATGTAGAAGTGGGAAAAAAACACAGCAGCAAGAGCAACTGATCCCTGCAAATCACATGTTGCATATGCAAATCAGAGATGCAATCTTAAATTCTTTGTGTCCCTACCACTGTGGTTTTGTGCACAGAGTGCATGAAATCTTCCATGCAGATCTATACAGCTGCTTTGCCCATTTAACACTTTTTTATTAAGGAAACCCATAGCTCTCATGTCCAGATTTTCGCCTCATATTTTTGGTCTGTTCCTCTTAAAATGTGTCATTTTCTGGCAAATCACTGGGATGATGTGAGGACTGAAGTCACTAAATAATGACATACATTTGAGTTTCAGTCTTCAAATCCTTCAGAAAATGCACGTGAACACAAATCCTGTTACTCTAGTAACTTTCTAAATTTACAAGAGCAACATTTAAAATTTGCCTTTCATTATGCCAGGCTTTGTCCAGATTTCTAGCACTAAGAGTTTAAGAGGTATATGGAGCCCTGTACCCAACCACAAGCAGAATTTCAATGGCAGCCACATCCCTCCCAATGTAAGCACAGCATTTTATTTTTGATTACTAATATTTGTTGACAGAGACAGTGGACTGATCCCAGATGGACCCATTTCAGCTACTGCCCACAGTTTACAACATCAGGCTACTGATCAGGTTTTAGAAGCAACAACAAACTCAGCACGTGACAGCCATGCTAGGTTATCAGGTGGTTTATCATAGTGCACTGATCCAGCATAATTATGCGGAAGAGCACCATTTGGAGTCCTCTGTGAATCAAGGCTTGCAGTTTGACATATGCACTTCTGAAACTGGCCTTTGCTCTGTACACTGCCAGTCACTCCTCACCATCAATCTTTACATAACAGGCCTTGTTACTGCAGTTTTTGGAAACCTTTAAGTGTGTAACTCCACATGAAACAGCAGCAGAGAAAAGCCTTCTTTCTACTTTTCCATTGTTACTCTCTTATCTGTTTTCTCCTATGCTCCTTTTTATCAATTAAAAACACTGCTTCCCATTCCCTACCCATATATGGCCTATTGAAGCACTGCCCTTTTTGTCTAATTCTTGATCATTCAGAAGCCATGGAGTGGGAACACATGTATGCCCTTATGGGGTCATTTGCATATATCCCAGGGGCCTCTTGTTAGGAGGGTTCCTATTACCTGAACGAAAGTTTAGGTTAGCGAATACCTAAATGTCGAACTGGTAATAGCGAAAGCAAAAAACTGCAAACAAAATTCCCTTGGCCATTAGAGTTGGTATATTTAGTTAGGGGGGGTATGGGGGGCATTTTGGTTCAAACTTTTTTTTTTTGCGGCCGAGGGAAATCATTCCCTGCGTTAAATCGGCCATTCGCGGTTTTAATTTTTAGACGTTTAGGTATTTGCTAACCTAAACATTCGATCGGGTAATGTAGACACTTGTTAAGAGATATTACACAGTGGAGACTCTGGTTTGCCTGAGTATTTTGGTGTTGCTGCCTATGTGGCTTTTCTGTGTGACCTTTTTAACTCTTTTTAAATTTTCATATCTTTTCTAAAAGTGAATGTAGCTGCAAGTATTTCAGTATCTCTACACAGATCTAATTTTTCAGTTAGCAGTATCATGGTCTTTATCATCTTCAGCAATATTCTACCAGTTACTTAACGGGACACCCAGGGTGGGAGATTGGCATAATGGTTAAGGTGTTTACCTTACAAACATAAGGTGCAGGGTTTGATTCTCACATGGGGTAATTGGCTAGGCTGAAAATGGCCCACAAGGGCAGTTAGCCTAGTACTAATCTATGAACCTATGAACCTCTGTGTTCATCTCTCCTCTAGTCCATGCTGCTGCTTCTCATCTCCTACAGCCACTAAACCTGCCAAATGACCATGCTTACAGTCCAAAAGAAAGAAAATGCTAAATGCAACATAATGGTTCTTTACCACTTGCTGTTTGTAACAGCACACTAAAATTAGTCTTTAGGAGGCATAGGTCAGCACATATGGCAAGTTGATTACATTAACCTTGAGAGGTGAAAACTGTGATCTGGCAATTCATTTAACAGAAAATATGATTAGGAAAAGGCAATGTTAGGGAAAGTGGGTCAGGGAGAGAAATGTTGACCAGTGACTAGTTGACTATACATGAGAGAGACATTTTTTACCAATCAGTGGACAATCTGATGGCACAGAAAAAAACTGTCCATGCTGGCTAAAACTCTGGGTTCAAGATGTAGCCTAAGTGATCAGCACAGTTCAAAAGGGTATGAAGATGCTGGTGATGTTGGCCTACTCTAACAACTAAAGGGACAATGCCAAGCTTAACACACTGCACAACTCCTAAGTTCAAGCTCAGCACCCAAACCACAAGGAGTGTTGCAGAGACTAAAGTGGTGATGCAACACAGAGCTGCTCTCACTAAATGTCAAACTGCATGTGATATGCAATGACAGCATTTTGAACATGACTGGTGCCTGCAAAGATGGTGACATTCCTCTTCAGGGCCAACTGCCATAGCAATGTTGTGCCCACATTTCATCAATGGGATAGTGCATATGCCCCACTCCCAGAGGAATCAGTGGGCCTACACAGCACAGGGGTTATATATGAAATTGGTTTCAGAGGAGCCGAGCAATAAGGGTATTATGGAGTCTGCCAAGCCAGGAAGGTCATGGGTGATGTCTGGTCCCACAAAAGCCTGATGGTGAACATGCAAATAAAGTACACCACGCAGCAACATTTTCTGCAGCATGTACTAAGTGTGCATATGGGAGAGGATGAAAAATGTTTTAGAAGCAAGCTCCATCCAAATCTGAATTTCTGAGTTTATGTCTTTTGGCTTAATCACATTTGTTTGACTTGCAAAACAGACACTAATGTGTTGAAATTGCATTTAATATAATCGCAAGTTTTTGCGGAACACATATTTAATTCTAGCTAGCTGTTACAGGATTATCTAATGTCGCTTGTCCATGTATTTTAGTTAATGCAACTTACCTTTCAGAAATATATGCATGATTAATTTGTGCAGCATTCAATCTGCTACTGACATCAGCTGTGCTGTTAAGGTGCACCCTCCCTCCCTTTAAAGGTTTAAATGTCTGTCCAAGTGCTGGGTGCTCATTACAATTGTTTTGATGAGGAACTAAGCACCCCTTTGCTGTTCCATGGATAATCTCCTGTTACTGTACTTTTTTATACAGGCAGTCCCTGGGTTATGTTCATATGACATGCAGACAGCCCATATTTACTGCTGGCTGCTGCAATGTCATAAATGATGTGAAAAAAAATAAAATCGTTAAAGTTGCTCAGATCTGTGTGCGTGAAAGTGAGATTGGAAGAGAGTGAGAGCAATGTGTGAGTGAATGACAGTATGAATGAGTAAGTGACTGTCTGTATGAGAGATCGGCGGAATAAGACCGATCTGTGAGTGAATGCAGGTATGAATGAGGGAGTGAATGTGTGTATATGAGACAGAGTGAATAGTGAGAGCGAGGCAGCGATCTCTTGGCAGCAGCTAAGAGGTGGGTGGTTGCAAAAGGGGAGAGGGTTAGTTATGGAATAGGTAAAGTAGGATTAAGAGTGTGTGTGTGTGTGTCATACTTCTAAACCTCTTAGAGCAAGAAATCTAGACAAAGCCATAAACAAAAGTGGGACAAATGCCCCCAAATAGGGACAGTTTTAATAAATATTGCTCTTACAAACTTAGAAATTTGATAGAATAACAGGTTTTGCATTAGCATGAATTTTCTGATGGGTATGAATTCTGAAACTCAAATGTCTGTCATTATTTTCTAACTTCAGTCTTCATTGATGCCACTACTTTTGCTAAACCACAATTTTATGAAAAATGGACCAAAAATATGGGGCAAAAATCTGGGACATTCCGTGAAAATGTGTACAGTTGAGAGGTATGGTTTGTGTGTATGTGCAGAAAAGTCCTCATAAACACTGCTTTTAATAACAAGATGTGTTAAACCAGCTTTGTTGATAAGAAGAAAGGAAGCATAGCTCAGGAAGTTAGGAAGCATAGCTTTAGTATACAGCATTATGTTTAAGATTTGTTTTTTTTGTCTGGCACGCCCATTCAACGCATGTATTTTGAACGCTCACGCGACCGCGGGGAGGACATGCAGTCTCCACACAGAAGGCACTCTCAACCCAAGCAGAGAATCGAACGGGAGAACCTCGTGCTGTGAGGCAACAATGCTACCGTTGCACCACCGTGGAAGTCTTAAAAAAACAGATCTTGTCCTTAACCCGGGGACTGCCTGTATGCTTCACGTCTTTGCAGGAAGGCATTTTGTTTTTCTTCTTTCTCTTACCATTTATACTGCTGGCTGTTGGTCTTTCTCAGTACTGCTCATGCACAGACAGACTGACCAACTACCACTAATGGTGGAGGGTTGGCCTACTTTCTCTTCCCCCAATTCCCCACCTACTTCACCCTTCTCTAAACAAATACTGTCACTATATACCAAATCTCTCCACTCAAACATCTTTTACTAAGCTCACCATAGCCCTGTAAATTAATACATAGGATTAAGGTGATGAACTGTTAACAAGCTGCTTCCTGTGATACAGGGTTTGAGTCCCTCAGCCTTCATTTACTTGCTGTGTGACCTTGAGTAATCAAGCATAAAATATCTCTCCAGCCTAACAACTCTGCATATATCTTCAAGGACTGTGCTGTTCTCCACCACATTTCCTATAAATTCTTACACAATTATACAAATCCTCTACTTAAAAAGAAATATTACCTGCTTATTTCAACATTTAAAACCAACTGTGATGCCATATGTCATTTATATACATTCTCCCCATAACAGAGCTCTCAATAACGATAAATCCAATGTAAATTCCCTCCCACTACATCCTCCAAAATAATAGGGAACAACAAATGCAGCCCTGGTCAATCAAACCTGAAACAACTGATACAAATGTCTCCTACCCCCATTTTTAAAGTGTTGACTATTGATTGTTGACAGCATAACAAACCCAAGCAGGAAGACAGTCATGCAACCACAGTCACCTGACAGTATAGCCATTACTGAATCATGACTGAAAAATGATGCACCAAGCCACAAATCCTAATTCTCAGGTTACTTTTACATTTTCAGTGACTGATCTGGATAAAAAAAGCAGGTGGCAGTACAATGGCATGTTACAAATGTACATTTTCTCATAAGCCACAGTAACTTCAGATGACACCAAATGGCTTCTTGCCAAAATCAATCTCCAAAACACAAGTCACATTGACTACCATTGGCCTACTTCCCTCTCCTCTCATCTTAAACAAATGCCATGCAACCAATATCCCCCATAGCCAAATAACTACTCAACATAAACATGAAGAAATACCAGAAAATTTCAGTTTGAACCTGCTAAACCCCAATTAAAAAAATAAAGAATGACTTGCAGATCGTAGTCTGATTTGATTGATCAATGAACCTACCCAACCAAAACTGATTTCCAGGATCCATGGACTTCTAGACTGCTTAATAACCAACATTCCAGATAAAACCATTAGTATCCATACTTATTCCCTCCCTTACAGACTACTGCCCCACTCTCTTCCACACCAACAGTTGTAGTTCTCAATCTCTCTGGAGTCATAGGAGGTTAATAGGCTAATGGCCCCAGGGCCCTTACACGCCTAGTTAAGTTCAACCCGTGTTCCCAAGGGTGTCTGATTCAAGCAGACTCTAAAATTAGTACCTACTCCCCTTGTCCAAGAGGGACACAGACAGAACCTCCAGGTTGAATTTCCAGTTAGCCATCCAATTGTCCAAATTAAGCTTAAATAGGGCCAACGAGGGGTTTAGTTTAACATGAATAGGGGGCTTGTTTCAAAAGTGGGGCAACCTTTGAGAGACAAATCTCTCTCTCTCCAGCAAGTTCTGTTGATGTCACATACCAGGTTAAGGTCCTCTGAGCGACTGACCAGTCTGCCATTTGACTTGCGAATGTGCAGTATTTCCATTAAAGCTAGGTCACAGATTGCTCTATATGCAAGGCACAGGTCGCCTCTGAGCAGTCTGTATGACACAGAGTAAAGTGACAATGATTTCAATCTGTCCGCATAAGGCAGATCTTGAAGACCCTGGAATTTTCTTTGTAAGGAACTTTTGTGGTCTCTCCAATTGATGCAGGTGTTTGGAAAGGAACATACCAAAGGGAGCACTGTGCTCTATAATTGGCCTGATGGGGGAAGAGTACAGAGGGATTATAACCTTTTTTTTTTTTCCTGAGGCAATGTCCTTGCTTATAAGATGAGCAATATAAAATGTCCTTCTTACCACTGTGGAGGCGTGGTGATCGAAGTTGAGGTCGCTGTTGACCTGTGTGCCCAGATCTCCCATCACTGACTGTGTGCTTGGGGTATTGCTATTGGTGTGGTAGTTTGCAGGAACATCACCCTTACCAAAGGGGATGATAAACTTAATACAAAAAAAAAATGCATTAAGACCATGACTTTGGCACCAGTCATTAGTCTGTGTAAGACCTTCTTGCATGATTTCGACATCGTTAGGGGTTTCAATGATCACTTCCAATTTGCAGTCAACAGCAAGCCTTGTCAGACACAGTCCTTTACTTTTAGCCTGTACTGAAAAGTAGGGGTCCCAGAACCAATCCTTCTGGAACACCACTGTTTATGGGTGTGCTGGAGGAGGTGGAGTCCACTATTTTGACTGCATGAGTTCTATCAGTGAGCCAGTTTACAACCCACCTGACAATATATGGGTTGATAAGCAGCTGAGTGAGTTTATAAATGATGTCTGAGTGGGGGATTGTGTCAAAGGCCTTGGCTAAGTCTAGGTAGGCTGTATGCACAGATTTACCCTCATCTAGGGCTTTGGTGACTGTCTCAAAGAAGTCCACCAAGTTTAACAGGCATGCTCTCCCCTTGACAAAGCCAAACTGGGTGGCGTCAAGCATTTTGAAGTTTCCTATATCCTAGATAATAAGGTCCCATGATGATTCGTTGCATGGGCTTGCAGATAAGGCTGGTCAGGCTAATGGGCCTTTCTGCAAAGGGATGATGGTAGCTGTTTTCCATTCCATTGGGAGAAAGTCAGTGCTTAGGCTCTGACTGAAAAGCATGCCCAATGATGATGCTAATTCCTGTTTTAACCTACGTAGAAGACAGCCCAGGATGTTGTCTGGTTCCATAGAGGCTGTGTTTTTGGCCTTGGAGTGGGCATTAAAGACCTGCTCCTCAGAGATACTAGTTGGGGGGCGGGGGGGGTCAGGTGTTAGGGATGCTTTGGGGTATGTATGGTGGGGGCAGGGGAGTGAAGTTTCTACTGAACCTGTCAGCCAGAATGTTTGCTATATCCACAGGTTCTGTATATCGAGTACCATTAACTATGAGTTCTGTGCAAATCTGGGCCTTACCTTTGAGGTTATGGATGTAACTAAAGAATGCCTTGTGGTTATCCCTTAGTTAGGGAAGGTAATACAGATTCATAGTTAGCTTTGGAGGACTTCATTAAGAGTCTTATTTGCTTGTTTAAACTGAGGAGGGAGTGTTTCCAGTTTAGAGACCGTTCCTTCCTACTTTTAGACAGCAATTCCTTTGTCTTATTGTTTAGCCTAGTAAGGTCAGTTATCCACCAGGCATGTTTGTTTTTCCTTGAAGATCTTGTTTTGGTTCTGTCAGGTACAGCAGAGTCAATACAATTGTACATATGCTCATATAAAGCATCGGTGTACAACTCAGCACACTGTTCCATCAGTTGGGGTGACAGGCTTTGAAACTATTTATGCTGTCACACAAGAGGTTGTAACTGGCCTTGGAGAAGTTTTCTAGTCTAGTTGGGGGGCAGTTTGTGTTACAGTTATTTCTAGCGAGACTGATTTATGGTCAGATATCGCCAGGGATGGCTACACAATGGGGATGGTGCATCAGTCCCCCATGTTGGTAAGCACCAGATCCAGGATGTTTGAGCCCCTTGTGGGTGTGTCAACCAGTTGGTCCAGGACATTGGAGTTAACGAAGTCCAGGAACCTTTCGGCAAGTGAGTTAGAACATATATAATTTACCCAGTCACTGGATAGGTAATTAAAGTCAACCAAAAACCAGGGTGTTTGGCTGTTTCTTGATTGACTCAAGTAGATTCATGCAGGCTGAGCGGATGTCATGATTCATGGAGAGAGTCCTATAGCTGGCAATGGCCTGAAGATGGGTCTTACCTACAGTCAATTACACCTGAAGTAATTCAACGAAATTGTGCTGTTTAACCAATCAAGCGGTGTATTCATCTTTACTGAATATTGATACACCACCTCCATTAGTTCTCATGCCTTCAGTTTGTGGTCTGAACGTGTGCAAGGAAATGTAACCTGGTATAGCTGCGGTGCTCTACGCAGCCTTAAACCAGGTCTCAGTGACTGCAACGGTGTCAGTATCTTTAAGGTGAGGACCGTTTCCAGTGAGTGCAGTTTCTGGTTTAGACTCCTAGCTTTTAGCAGCATAACCTTAAGGTTCTTTTTAGAGAATATTTTTATGTGAGGAATTTTGTTCTTGTGACATTGCCTAAAAAGAAACTATGGGGGTGGCAAAAGCCTTAGCCAGTAAACGAAATCCCAGGGGTGACAGATAAACACCATCTCTGGCAAATCATTTAGGTCTGTCACCCATGTCATCCAGATACTGGTTCCGCTTTGAATGACACCACAAACTAAGTCAATTGTTGAAGTTAATCCTTTTTTGTTTGTATTGAGGTATCATCCTAGGTGAAGGTAAAATGCTGCTTAAGGCTGGAGACTTACCTACCTGAGACACATACTCAGACAACTTATTCATGTCTCTCTTCATATAGTCCAGTGAGGTACATCTGATGTCATTCACACCAACATGGACTATGATGGAGTCATAACAGTGCCTGTTGTTGAGAGACACGGGTGCTTGCGTGATGTGGCAGATCCTGGCACCTGACAGACAGCTGACTGTCACTTTTTCCTTATCCAACCTGGTGACAGCACATCTGTGTATCTCACAATTGAGTGATCTATGACTAAGATGTTTGTTTTTGTGTTATGCCTTAGGGGCTTGACTAGTGAGACACTGGTGTGTGATATATTATGTGTACTATGTTCTGCAGAGAATGTATTATGTGAATCAAGCTTGTGTTTGTGTTTGGGGGGGTTCTCTGATGTTTATATAAGTTTCTTGTAAGGACCTCTGCATATGCAGGTTTACATGTTGTTGGTTTGGTAGGTGCAGGAGGTGAGGTGTGCATGCTGACAACCTGCTTAGTATCAAATTAACTGACTAGTGAGTGAAACCTAGATTCTAGGTTCTTGAGACAGATGCATCTCTAACATAATGAATGTATGTGGACTAGAAGAATTAGGTTGTCAGTGTACATTAGGTAATTGCTACATTGCATCAGGATGCCCATGTCAACCAGGTCGACACGAGAAAATATGGGAAACTGTCAACCCATAATGCTAGGTAAATTGATGTGGTCAGAAAACAGGGAGAGGACAAGAAGGACAAGGTAAAGCAGAGGACAAGAGAAGTGGACAAAATATATGAAGGGCTAGTGGGGTAGGATCTGTGTTGGTACCTTAGGAGCTTCACTGAATGTATCACCTGTTGGTGAGAGATAATTGCAAGACCTCACCGATGGAGCACCAGCAGAGTACAAAGGGAAAATTTGCAGGCAGAAGTGTTTGAGTCTATAAATGCCAATGGTGCCCACAGCTGCCTGGCAGTGAGCAGTACGCTAAAAAGCACAAACCCAAGTAAACGTGGTGTTTATGTAGCAAATGAGAGCAAACTGATTAAAAAAAAATCAATAAAAAAGCTCAAAACTGAGCCCTGTTCCAGGAACCTTCAATCAGATGAGTTCTAACTGCACACTCCTGCCACTAGCCTAAGCACTAACTTGCTCCCAACATGGTTAACCACCACATCCTGCAGGACTCATTTCTTTTCAAGGGGAATAAGGCCAAAAGTGATCCAGTGGTTCACAGACTATCTCCACAATTGCAGATACTCAGTGACCCTAGCCCTCATCAGTATCCCAAGACAAATTTCATACAGGCACAAATCATCACAAAGCTTCAACAAGCATATGAATACTCTCTAAAATGGAGTGGACTCCATTTCTTACCTTTCAAGACCCTAAGCAAGTAGCCAGCATATTAATCTTCCTTCTATTCTCTTTACAAAACACAATCTTTCCTGTAGTTGAATGACATAGATATTACACCAAAACAAACATATGACTAAAGAGATGAAATCTCTCCTAAAGGTCAGGGATGAAGCATTGTCTCACTGAAAAAAAAGATGACAAAATAATCCAGTAGCATTTGAAGATAAAAGCTTTCCTTTTTAACCAACCCCTAAAATTCCAGTTTCAATTTACTCGCTCCGCTCAATGTAAGGTTTCATCATTTCCAAAGTCTTCTTAAATTAATTCAAACACCTCTCCTCCCTACTCCCTGCTCCCGTTCCCCAACCAAACCTAATTCTCTAGATTTTATCCCCTTATCCTATTTCAAAGTAGTCAGGAGTAAAGAACTACAAATCCTTCTCAATAAGAACCCACATGATCAATCCACAAAAGCAGATAATCTACATCCACAACTTTTCAAATCATATAGTGAAGTCATTGTAACTCCTAGCCTCCTGCCAAACACATGTCCAATGACTTATTCCTCTCTGTCATGAGAAAAATGGTCAGAAAACTGATCCCTCCCAAAAAAAAAACCACCAAATCTAACAGCCCTTCAGACATCAAATCAACTTCCATACTCAAACTATAGAAAACAGGAAGACAATTTAGCACATTTTCAGTTAGTAAACCACTTACACATATTCCTTTCTGTCCCAAAACCAGCACAAATTATAGGTAAACCAGTATCAAGACAGCCATCTGGACAATAATAGATAACATTCTGATTAACAGGGATGCAGGTTTTCTCACAGGAGCTATAGTTATCAATCTCTCTACAGTCCTCAACATGGAAAACAAACACATCCTCCAGGACTCATTTCTTTTCAAGTGGAATATGCCCAAAAGTGATCCACTGGTTCACAGACTGCCTCCAGGACTGTACAGTCTCAGTGACCCTAGGTATATATACCACCAGCAGCACTGTACTATTACTGAAAATGATTCCTCAGGGCTTCGTCCATTTCCCCATTGTTACTGTCAATCTGTGTCATCCAGTTGCCATTTGACCCCAACCCAAATTTAAATTCTACTTTATATAGATGAAGTAGTAATCTACAGAGTTTGCCATTTATACTCAACAATCAAAACACAACCAGAAAAGGTCATACATCAGTAGCCATTAGTAACTAATTGAAAAGAAAACACAAGTGGGCCTAAACAGGGTCACTCAAAATCCAAACCACTTGTCCTGTGAAACGATTCAAACATTTAAATACACAGGCCTATGGCTTGATCAGACACTTGCCTTTACATATTTTATTGAACAAACCAGATCAAAAATTCAGCAGCTACTACTCTGGTCCTAGACAATTTCTCACTTATCACCAGCTGTCAGAAAAGCCTTTGCTAAAGGTATTCTGCTACCTTAGTTGAAAGAAGGTACGGTCATTATTGCCTCTGCCTCAAAAATCTAACTACTTCAGATTGAATTTACTGCTTTATTACTCTAGAAATCATAAATGAGCACCATTTTTTGATCCTGAAAAATGGCCCACTGACTTCTATTCAAGCAAAGGTCAGACCTTCACTTGGGAACATTAATATTCAAATTACTAAATTTAAATGCCTTAACATACCTGGCAGGGAGTCTAGCCATCAGGAAAAGGCAGTATAACCTTAGACATCTTCCAAACAATATTTCCTTCTTAATAAAAACACTTACAAAATGGAAAATACAGAAACCAGAGATTCTTAGCTCTGGGATCCAAGTTTCAAACTTAATCCTACTATACATCAAGGATCTAACCTCAAAACTCAAACCTAAATTCAAATACAAAGTCTACATGGAAACCTCAACCGTATGAAACTCCTTCAGAGATCTGCCATCAGACCAATTTCCTGCTCAGCGCAGCTGTAACTTTCAATTGATTTAGGCTAATTCAACATGTCAAGATCATTCCCCCAATTTCACTCTATTATACATGCAAAGTTTTATTCAACTAGCTATTCAATTAATCCATAGCACCCACTACATTTTTCACACATGCCTAAACACTATCCCTTCTCCCTTATTCAATTTCTTTGCAAATCTATTCATTCCAGACAGCTATCTGTTTTATTTTACAGTGTGACAACAAGCAAGCATATCTGTGCATGCTTTTATTTTGTACTATGCTGCTCCTATTTTGGACATATGACAGGCATGCAACTGTAAGTATATTACTTTTTTATTTATTTATTTTTTTGCTCAGCTGACCCCAAAATAAACCCAACATGATCACCATTCTACTGAAGTAAATCAGTTTAAATAAAACAAATACATACATACATAAATAAATAAAATGCAGTTTTATTCTTCCCATACCTGTAAAAGTAAAGTCCACCAACTGCACATGAATTCTCAGCAAACAGTCAGTGCAATGAGACAGTACACTGTGGACTTGTTCCCATTCCAAACCAGAATATCTGAAGTCGCATACACTCTTATCAGCCTCAAAAGGTACAGATTTCATATTTTCAGAATGTCTTTAAAACACTAGCCTTCCTAGTTCAAAGATCCTCCATTACAAAATGTCATAACTATATCTTTTTTCCCTACAGGTGTAGAGCCCAACAATGTCTTCATGCATGCCAAGTACAACCTTAACTGTTGCCTCTCAAAAGATGGAAATGGCTAACAAAAATTCCCCAGAAATGGTCCAAGTATAACTAGGAGATGGCCTGTAAACATTTAAATGCTTGGTCAATAGGAGGAAAAGCCTGTTGAGGCAAACCTGAGTTGTTGTCCAGAACTTCAGCGCTACTACACGATAATACACTAGCTTGACTTGTGAAGTCCAACTTAAAATTCAAGATGCAGCACTCTCAGGACTGAATGCAATAATACTGAAGTAACAAAGTTTCTCTTTTTTCCAGAAAAGTTTTTGTTTTTAAATAAATAATACATTTATTCAACTAAGTATTTATAACTACTTACTAAACAATTAGTATGAAATCACAATTAAATAATCTTATTTATGTACATGTTTTTTTTTCAAAATAGATTCAGTAAGTGAATTATATTTAATTATATTTTCCCAATAGATGTCTTAGTTTGACACAATATTTACAGTTTGGACTACTGTTACTAGTTCTTATTTTTATAAAGTTCATTTCTCTATGGCATACAAAAGTGGATAATTCTATGAAGTCCTGAAAAGGATGAGTTTCTCCTTTTCAAATTTCTGTTACTGTTTTTCTTGCAAATGCTAAATGTCCCAACAATGAAGGGTATTCTGATGTTTTAATATATCCAGGGATTGCAGAATTAAAAATATTAAAGATCTTGAAGTTACATATTGCCTTAAAAAGGAGTATAGATCTTCCAATATTTATTGACTTTCTCACAATCTTAAAATATATATTGCCAATCAACTCTTCGTTTTTTTTTTTGCATCTCCAACATAAGATTTGGACAATTTTATATATTTTATTGGGTGTAATAAGTATCCAATGACTATTTTTCCATGTAATTTTCCAAGATAATATAGTAGCTTTTAAATTTGTAGATTTTAAAATTAAATTATATCAGTTTCATTACTATAACCATTGGTTTCAATTTGATTTAAGAAGTTCTAATATCTATTATTAAATTGTTTTCTAATTCCAATATTAATTTACACAGTATACATAATGCTTTTTTTGTTCCATATTTTTATTCAATAATCACCTGATGATAATCCAATAATTTAGAAAATTACAACCACAAAAACAAAATAACTCCACCAATAAAACCAATAAACAGGACCTTCGAAGATGAATTCAATTCAGCTGAATAAAGTATGGAACACCAAACTTAGCGCTTTCATTCACTTTATTTAATGTGAATTTCATCAGAAACAACTCTCACTGACACTAAAGCACTTTATGTAATAAAATAGTCATCACGTGTTCTATGATGTCAATAGTTAATTAGTTCCATTAAAGTATAAATTATGTATACACATATAAAAATATATATTCTTTTTAGTAAATGTTATAAAAAAAATAAAAAAAAATATTGGAAATAATACTAATAAATTCATTTCATTTGTAAAAAGCATTTTATGTTGACTAAATCATTTAGTCCTGGAGCTTTATCTGCTCCTAAGATTACCTGCCATATAGATTCTCTACATTCCAGCAAAAGTTTATTATCTCCAGTAAATACACTATTGTTCACACTGTCTAAAACAGAAAAGATAAACTTTTTAAAATTATTACACTTAGTAGAGTGTTTGCCCAGTGCATTCGTCATGTCCTTTTTCTTAGTAGCTAAAATGTGTTCACTAATTCTTTTTTTGAGACATCTTGTAGTCATCCCTACATAATAGCTTGGGCATGACTGGCACTGGACTAAATACACAACCATTTCACTGTATCAAGTGTAATATTTTTTGGACCAGTGTGTAATATTTAAGTGAGGAAAATAAACTGAAGAAGAATTACTAATATATCTATACTGTTTACAATGATGGCACTCATATGTGCCCCTAGTGTTGATACTAACTCCACTATTACTAGCACATGTGTCTGCTTTTTTCTCTAATAGACTCTTGAGGTTTACAACTTTCTTAAAGGTGAAATTAGGTCTTGTGCCTATGACTTTAACTAATTCCTGATTACCTAACACCACCTTCCAATTGTCAACTATAATGCTTTTGATAAGCCACATTTCATTGGAAACAGGCAAAACAAAAGCATTAATAAATTCTTTATTCACAACTGAGGTATTACTTATAGAAGGTGGTGAACAAATGGTCAAAATAAGACCAGCCTTGTTGTTTCTCAACACCATAACTTCTCTTTCAATAGATTCTAACCATGAAGCATGATAACCCCTGCCCAGAAAAAATGTTCTCAATGTTTTCACTTCATTGCAAAAAATGTTGTCTTGCAATGTCAATCTACTCAATCTGATGTATTGTCCCTTAATGACTCCTCTTTTCATATGCAATGGGTGTATACTTTCTTTGTGCAAGTACTGATTAGCAAATGTTGATTTCCTATATATTTTACTAAAAAATTGTTTAGCTGTAGAATCGTAATACAAATTAAGATCAAGAAAATTTAAACTTGATCCGTAACCACCTACTGAAAATTTTAAAAAATTGGTGGTACTGTTTAAATAGCTAACAAAATTATTGAACTCATCTAACGTGCCTTGCCAAAGAAAAAACAAATAGTCTATGTAACGACAGTAAAAAATAATGTTTTCACTGTGACTACTGTTGTCAATAAAGGTGCTTTCCCAATTTGCCATTACCAAATTGACATATGATGGAGCCACTCTTGCACCCATTGCAACACCTGAAATCTGCTAATAGAAATTTCCATTAAATGTGAAGTAATTGCTGTTCAGTACTAATTCCATTAACGTACACACAGTGTTAACCTTCATGTTGTTTAAATTACTGTGTTTGGATAAGTACTCTCTCACATATTCACTACCCTTCTCTTGATCAATACTAGTGTATAATGACTGAACATCTAATGATGCCATACAAAAATCTGTACCAGATGGTTTTAAATCTCTTAATAATTCTAACAAATGCCAGGAGTCTTTTAAATAATGATTTGAACCCTGAACTATTGGATTTAAAATGTAATCTAACCAAACAGATAGAGTTTCAGTCTTAGATTTATTAGCTGATGTGATAGGCCTAAAAGGGGGGGGGGGGTTTAAAAATGTTTTTCTGTAGTTTGGGAATACCAAACAAAACAGCTATCTTTGGATGTTCTACTTGTAAAAAGCTGTAACTTTGATAGTCTAACTCACCTTGACAAAACATGTCAAACAAACTTGTATCTAATCTTAAAAAACTTTTGTTAATAAAAGTAAAATCTACCTTTTGATAGGTGTTTTCATCTAATAACAGGTTTTCCATGGACTCATAGTATTGTGTGTTGTCCATAATGACTATCTTACCCCCTTTGTCTGCTTTCATCAGTCTAATTTGACTGTTTTGTCTTAATTCATTCAATGCCTTAATTACTAACTCATTTAAGTTCTTTTCATATTTCTTAGGCAGAATATCTCTAATAGCTCCTTCACACAGGTTTTGAAATACTTGCAATGTACCTATTAATGGTGGATTGTAAGTACTTGCTTTTTTGGGGCCTATGTGTGGCGTTGTGCAATTAATGTCTTGCAGTATGTATTTCAAATTTAACTTCCTCAAAGTTAACCTAAAATCTATAGTCCTGGCTAAATTGAAGGAGTTAGCGGGAATAAAAGAAAATCCCTTTTGAAGAAGATTTATTGTAGGAACTGAAAGAGCTGTGTTAGATAAATTGTGAATCTGTATGTCATACTGGTAAAACTACTTTCATCTACCATCTCTTTTTGTTCCTGAGCCTGCCTTTGGGCTTGTTCTGTGCCACTTTGGACCAAGTTGGTGCCCTTTTGTTCCCTTGTTTGTCCACCAAAAAAAGGCACCGTGTTAACTGCTCCTTCGTTAGTATTAATGTTGTTGTTAGTACTAGCGTTACCATCTAAATGCGCATTCAATGTCTCACCATTTGAGTTGTTAGACAAAGTGGAACATTTATCCCAATTAACATTACTATTACTACCAGGTGTATCTTTCACGTTATTGTTGTCAACCCTTACATTTGTACTACTAGCATTGTTATTGTTATTTCCATCACCATTGATACAAATACTATTCATGTCACAATCGTGACCTACCAAAAATTTAGTATTTACAGTATATGCAGTCTTATTTGCGTAAGCTGAAATATCACGCTTAAACTTCTTTTGTTTCCTGGCTACTATTGTAGCCCTTTGTCTGTCTGCTTTTGCTGTGATACCACAATACAAATTGTTAAACACTGGAAAACATGAAAAGTTTTTAACTTTGCTGTCCAAGTCACTCATTTGATTTTTGATCATTTCCACTTGCTTAGTATAATGTTCAGTTAACGTAATCATCATTTTGATGCCAAAATCGTTGAACATGTTCACTAGTTCATTAAATAAACTGTCTCCAAAAGAGACACAATTCGGAAATTTGTTAGTTCTAAGTCCCTGTGGAACGCATTTTTATACACTCAGTTAGGTAACTGATCTCAATGTCTAGCATAACATACTTTAAAGTTAATTTTTCTAGATGTATATGGTCTGCTTACAGTTTTTTTGAATAGATAACGAATTTGCATTTGAGTCCGCATCTGTACTCACTGAGTCAGTTGCTTCACTGTTTGGAATATTCGAAAAAGGATTCGTAGATTGTTGTAAAATATAATCCAACACACTATTCGGACCTGCCAAAGGCTCACTAGACGTATCGTCATCACCTTCTGTATCCGGTGTGTTGGAAAAAAAGTCCGACTGGAAATGTTTCCTTGTTGGCTTTCACAAAATGCAACGCTATTAGCAGTTACTTTTTCAAGCCCCCTTTGAATGGCTAAAGTTATCACACTTGTTATTTGCTCCAAAAATTGAGCAAATCCGTCTGGGACTGGATGAATAGATAAGTTGAGTAGTGTGTCCTGTGACATACTTAGAAAAAGCCAAATGAACCAAACATCAAAACCAAATGACAACCACGAAAACAAAATAACTCCACCAATAAAACCAATAAACAGGACCTTCGAAGATGAATTCAATTCAGCTGAATAAAGTATGGAACACCAAACTTAGCACTTTCATTCACTTTATTTAACGTGAACTTATCAGAAACAACTCTCCCAGACACTAAAGCAATTTATATAATAAAATAATAGTCACATGTTCTATGATATCAATAGTTAATTAGTTCCATTAAAGTATAAATTGTGTATACGCATATAAAAATATATATTCTTTTTAGTAAATGTTATAAAAAAATATTGGAAATAATACTAATAAATTCATTTCATTTGTAAAAGTTACAATGAAATGGTTGTGTATTTAGCCCAGTGCCAGTCATGCCCAAGCTATTATGTAGGGATGACTACAAGATGTCACAGAAAAAGAATTAGTGAACACATTTTAGCTATTAAGAAAAAGGACATGACGAATGCACTGGGCAAACACTCTACTAAGTGTAATAATTTTAAAAAGTTTATCTTTTCTGTTTTAGACAGTGTGAACAATAGTGTATTTACTGGAGATAATAAACTTTTGCTGGAATGTAGAGAATCTATATGGCAGGTATACTTAGGAGCAGATAAAGCTCCAGGACTAAACGATTTAGTCAACATAAAATGCTTTTTACAAATGAAATGAATCAACGGTGATGGAAATAACAATAACAATGCTAGTAGTACGAATTTAAGGGTTGACAACAATAACGTGAAAGATACACCTGGTACTAATAGTAATGTTAATTGTGATAAGTGTTCCACTTTATCTAACAACTCAAATGGTGAGACATTGGACGCACATTTAGACAGTAACGCTAGTACTAACAACAACATTAATACTAACGAAGGAGCAGTTAACATGGTGCCTTTTTTGGTGGACAAACAAGGGAACAAAAGGGCACCAACTTGGTCCAAAGTGGCACAGAACAAGCCCAAAGGCAGGCTCAGGAACAAAAAGAGATGGTAGATGAAAGTAGTTTTACCAACTATGACATACAGATTCACAATTTACCTAACACAGCTCTTTCAGTTCGTACAATAAATCTTCTTCAAAAGGGATTTTCTTTTATTCCCTCTAACTCCTTCAATTTAGCCAGGACTATTATAGATTTTAGGTTAACTTTCAGGAAGTTATTTGAAATACATATTGCAAGACATTAATTACACAACGCCACACATAGGCCCGAAAAAAACAAGTACTTACAATCCACCATTAATAGGTACATTGCAAGTATTTCAAAACCTGCGTGAAGGAGCTATTAGAGATATTCTGCCTAAGAAATATGAAAAGAACTTAAATGAGTTAGGAATTAAGGCATTGAAGGAATTAAGAGAAAACAGTCAAATTAGACGGATGAAAGCGGACAAAGGGGGCAAGATAGTCATTATGGACAACACACAATACTATGAGTCCATGGAAAACCTGTTATTAGATGAAAACACCTATCAAAAGGTAGATTTTACTTTTATTAAGAAAAGTTTTTTAAGATTAGATACAAGTTTTTTTGACATGTTTTGTCATGGTGAGTTAGACTATCAAAGTTACAGCTTTTTACAAGTAGAACATCCAAAGATAGCTGTTTTGTTTGGTATTCCCAAACTACAGAAAAACATTTTTAACCCCCCCCCCCCTTTAGGCCTATCATATCAACCCAATAAATCTAAGACTGAAACTCTATTTGGTTAGATTACATTTTAAATCCAATAGTTCAGGGTTCAAATCATTATTTAAAAGACTCCTGGCATTTGTTAGAATTAAGAGATTTAAAACCATCTGGTACAGATTTTTGTATGGCATCATTAGATGTTCAGTCATTATACACTAGTATTGATCAAGAAAAGGGTATTGAATATATGAGAGAGTACTTATCCAAACACAGTAATTTAAACAACATGAAGGTTAACACTGTGTGTACATTAATGGAATTAGTACTGGACAACAATTTCTTCACATTTAATGGAAATTTCTTTAAGCAGATTTCAGGTGTTGCAATGGGTGCAAGAGTGGCTCCATCGTATGCCAATTTGGTAATGACAAATTGGGAAAGCACCTTTATTGACAACAGTCGTCACAGTGAAAACATTATTTTTTACTGTCGTTACATAGACTATTTGTTTTTTCTTTGGCAAGGTACATTAGAGGAGTTCAATAATTTTGTTAGCTATTTAAACAGTACCACCAATTTTTTAAAATTTTCAGTAGGTGGTTACGGATCAAGTTTAAATTTTCTTGATCTTAATTTGTATTACGATTCTACAGCTAAACAATTTTTTAGTAAAATATATAGGAAATTAACATTTGCTAATCAGTACTTGCACAAAGAAAGTATACACCCATTGCAGATGAAAAGAGGAGTCATTAAGGGACAATACATCAGATTGACTAGATTGACTTCGCAAGACAACATTTTTTGCAATGAAGTGAAAACATTGAGAACATTTTTTCTGGGCAGAGGTTATCATGCTTCATGGTTAGAATCTATTGAAAGAGAAGTTATGGCGTTGAGAATCAACAAGGCTGGTCCTATTTTGACCATTTGTTCACCACCTTCTATAAGTAACACCTCAGTTGTGAATAAAGAATTTATTAATACTTTTGTTTTGCCTATTTCCAATGAAATGTGGATTATCAAAAGCATTATAGTTGACAATTGGAAGGTGGTGTTAGGTAATCAGGAATTAGTTAAAGTCATAGGCACAAGACCTAATTTCACCTTTAAGAAAATTGTAAACCTCAAGAGTCTATTAGAGAAAAAAGCACACACATGTGCTAGTAATAGTGGAGTCAGTATCAACACTAGGGGCACATATGCGTGCCATCATTGTAAACAGTGTAGATATATTAGTAATTCTTCAGTTTATTTTCCTCACTTAAATATTACACACTGGTCCAAAAAATATTATACCTGTTACAGTGAAATGGTTGTGTATTTAGCCCAGTGCCAGTCATGCCCAAACTATTATGTAGGGATGACTACAAGATGTCTCAAAAAAAGAATTAGTGAACACATTTTAGCTATTAAGAAAAAGGACATGACGAATGCACTGGGCAAACACTCTACTAAGTGTAATAATTTTAAAAAGTTTATCTTTTCTGTTTTAGAAGTGTGAACAATAGTGTATTTACTGGAAATAATAAACTTTTGCTGGAATGTAGAGAATCTATATGGTAGGTATACTTAGGAGCAGATAAAGCTCCAGGACTAAACGATTTAGTCAATATAAAATGCTTTTTACAAATGATACAAATTTATTAGTATTATTTCCAATATTTTTTATAACATTTACTAAAAAGAATATATATTTTTATATGTGTATACACAATTTATACTTTAATGGAACTAACTGCCTATTGACATCATAGAACATGTGACTATTATTTTATTATATAAAGTGCTTTAGTGTCTGGGAGAGTTGTTTCTGATGAAGTTCACGTTAAATAAAGTGAATGAAAGCACTAAGTTTGGTGTTCCATACTTTATTTAGCTGAAGTGAATTCATCTTCGAAGGTCCAATTTAGAAAATTAATTTTTTTCTTTAACTGTCATTAAGTGTATTTTAACAAGGATACTTCCTTTATATTATGTATTAATAGCCAACTTGCCTGATCTAACTGAAATGTACTCACTATTCCATATACTAGTAGTAATCCATTTCCTTTTAGACAGTCTGACCAGAAGATAAAGTTATTACTTAATGCCTTCTTTTTATTATGACTAAAATCTTCTATTAGTTCTAGAGTATACTCTGTTGGAGAAGTGGAGAGTATTCATTTTAATATGAAGTCTTTAAATACGACATTTTGAAATATGTTCATTATTATATTAATATAATTAGATTTTTGTCATTTTTTTAGAATCTTTTCCAAGTATTTTTTCAGTACTCACATTTTATTATCCGTTATCTCTGTAGTTCAGGAGCAGTTCTCAATTGAGAATCACAGATCCTTCAACTGGCTTCAAATAAATCATCTATCTAATACAGTACTGTTTTATTTAACGATGCTAAAAAGTTAAAAATTTTCTCATTAACACATGACCATACTTTTGAGAAGCAATTCCAAAATACAAGCAAAATATCCAGATTTAAACAGTGCATCTTTTGTTCTATTCAATTACTGCATTTGAGTAATGTGTTACTTTTTCATTTTAAATACTCTTCTTTGCATGTTTTGGCTAAGTGGTGGACCAATAACCTATGTTTACTTTTTGTTTTGTTTGGCAAAGAAAACCAAAGAAAGCATATAATTAAACATATATATGTTATACACACACACAATTTATTTCTAAGAAAGAGAAGTAAAAAGAAACTTATATGTAATATACACACAGAAAGATAAATATATATTATACGGTTCCCCCTTGTAATCTCGAAATACTGAAATCTCAAATTTCAGTATCCTGAGACCATAAAGGCAAATTTTTAAAATAGCAAAAGTGCATAATTGCTAAATCGAATATCTCTAATTCACTGTTATGCCTTTACTCTACGTTATGTCCGGTGTTGTCTGTGGATGGTGTACAGTGTCATGTATGGATTTAGGTGCGATTTAAGGTAAGTGACTATTTTGTAAGGGTTTTGGGTGGGAGTTTGAATGTATGTGAGTGTGTTTGTAAGTTGTATGTGTGGGTTAGGGTAGGCAGGTTAAAGTATGAGTGTGTAATTTTTGGATGTGTTGGTGTTTATATATGTGTAATGTGTGTGTCTGTGTGCGAGGGACTGCGGAATGTCTGGGTGTGAGTCTGCTGTCTTTTCCTGTTTATGCGATCTTGGAGTTAGTACATAAAAGTGGGGTGGGGGCACAGCCCCAAACACGGGGGATGCAGAGGGGCTTGCCCCCCTGCTTATGTGTAGAACAGGTGTGTTGATTTGTTTTGTTGTGTTTGTGTATATAGTGTGGGGAAGATAATGTATGTGTTCCCAATTTTGTATTTCGCAGTTTTGAGGTTTTGGGATTTTCAGCATTCGTCTTTATGGTTTTGAGATACTGAAATTCGAGATTTCAGGGGAACTACATATATATATATATATATATATATATATATATATATATATATATATATATATATTATACATACATACACACACACACACACACACACACACACACACACACACACACACACACACACACACATATATAGCCGGTTTACTATCAAAATACCAAAGTTTAGAAAAAATACATATTTAAGATCGAAAGTAAACTTCAAGTACTTGCATATTAAGTAGGCATAAATGTTGAATCATTGAATGAATTCAGCAAATTCAACATTTATGTCAAGTATCGAACGTGATGTCCATGCAGGTGCAAAGGTAAGTTGAATTCATACAGTGGCATTCACGTTTTAGCAGGGGGGGGGCAAGCCCCCCTGTGCCCCCACACTCCCTGCAAACTATATATTCCAACTCCGAGATCGCACTATAGTGAGGAAAGGGATACATGTCCGAATCCACAGTGAACCGCAATCTCTATGCATAACATCGAGTACATAACGGTGAATGCACAGTTGCACAGTCATAATGTTCGTCAACATGGAAATTGGCCATCTGCCGTTCATTCCTGTGTTCACCGAATCTACCTTCTACATTTTGAAAGTAAACCTATATAGCCATCTATCAGTTTCTCTCTCTCTCTCTATATATATATATATATATATATATATATATATATATACACACACACACACACACACAATACATACATATATATATATATATATATATATATATATATATATATATATATATATATATATATATATATATATATATTGCAGCTGTGTGGTGCTGATGTCCACACTGCCTTTGCTGCTTATATCAAAAAAGGCTATTGCTATACGTAATTTCAGTAAATGCTTTGGGAGTGAGTTGTACTATGTTTGCCCAACTGAATCTTACTGCGCATACTTTAGGATGGCCCTGTATTAACTATTCCTTTTTTTGTACAAGGAGCAAGAATTCAGAGCTATGGATTTAGGTTATGTAATAAAAGGAAGAACTTTGCCAGCATGTAAAAGAACATCAGTGCTGCTAAAACAAAACACAATGTCGAAGATTAAGCTTTGTTTACCAGCAATGGAAAACTTACTTCTGCTTAGTAATGCAGAGATCTATATGAATAAATTTAATTTTCCATTAGAATTCTGTAAAGGTCAGACTCTGAAAAATGCGGTCTTAAAATGAGCTGCTCTATAGAATACTGCTTTGTAGACATGCTTTACACTGAAATAACTCAATTAAATTGAGTTAAGTCATAATCCTTTGGTAAATTCCTCAGCTTCTATAAGCATACTTTGTACATGACATCATAGGTCTGTTATGATTATCATGATATGTTGCTATGAGACTAAATGACATCTTAAATCTAATGACATCTTAAATCTTTTTTGTTTTCAGGTAGGGAGGAAACAGAGACATACATATTCATGTAAAACATTTTGCTTTAATGCAGTTTTCCTACATAATAAATGACGTTGAAACACAAACACAGTTCCTGACATACAAGACAACATGAAATATGCCAAATATGATTTTATTGGTAAAGTCAGTTAGAAATCACAATATATTTTAATGGTAGTACGTTAGCAAAATTTTGTTTGAATTTTTCAGTTGATAGTTTTTTTATATACATACATACATATATCTCCAAATACTAAAGGCCATCAAACAGCAGTATATAAATGTAACATCTCTATTCTGTTACTTGACACGAGTTCAGGTTTCAACTGGAAAAAAGAGGTACAAGACCTGGCTTGCCTACTAAAAATTAAATAAACAGTGATGCTTAATACATGGCCCAAATGGCGTATGCACACCACTACGCATTAACTTATCTATACAATGACAACTAGTCAAGGAGCTAAGAATAGAAGTGTCCGTTTCTGCATGGGACTTGATGACAAACTGCTCTGTCCCCCCCCAACAGCAAAATCACTGTGGTTGTCAAGAGGTAGGACATATGTTAGCCAACATACTGGCCTTTTTCAAATGTAATTGACTATCCTTTATGCCAGTGTTTATCAAACCTTTCTGAACTCGGCCCAGTTGGACAAAGCACATAACTCAGTGGCTTACTAGTCCTTTCCATAAATCACATGATTTAAAGATGGGTCATATTTTGAGTACTGACGCATGTAAAATCTCAATCTTGACACAATAAGTTAATGAATAACTTTCCCCAGTAACCCCTTCATTAGTTTGCATTGTGAATGCACAAGTACTAAAATGACACAAATTATTTTGCCCAGTGGTCACTTCAACAGTCTGACCATGTATGTACAAGCACTTCCCTGATACATAAATTATTTCCCGAAGCAACATCTTAATGACTATGTCCAGGTATATACAAGCACCAAAATGAAACATTTCCCAAACAGATCCCTTCAGTAAGACGTCCAAGTACAGTAGCACCAAAATGAAACATGTACCAAGTGACTCCTTCAGTAACATATGTAGAAGCACCAAAATGAAACATTCACACAAGCAACCCCTTCTGTAAAATGCTGATGTATGCTCAAGCATCAAAATGAAACATTTGCCCAAGAAATCCCTTCAATAACATATACAAGCACAAAAATGAAACATTCACCCAAGCGACACCTTCAGTAAATGTTGAGGTATGCACAAGCAGTTGCCCAAGTGACACATACTTAACAAGCATGCAGTTTCGGTGAAGTTCAAAGATTCACTAGCTTCAAATAACAGCGCAACACAGCAGATAGAACTGGTATTTTTAGGATTTCTCCTTCAGTTTCTGGCACCCTGCTCAATCTGTGCTGATTGGTTAATCTCAGCTTGAGTTGCAAGATGAGATAACCAATCAACTTCAAGAAAGGAGGGACTCATTGGAGCACAACACATCCAGACACCACACAAAGCCCTTTATTTCATAAAAAAAGGGCAGTGAAGACAACAGATATATTTATAATTAACTCTCAAGGCCCACCAGTGGGCCATGGGCTGCACTTTGAGAAAGGCTGCTGTATGCAACTATATGCAAGCAATAATGCCT
Organism: Protopterus annectens; assembly: GCF_019279795.1. Lineage (NCBI taxonomy): Eukaryota > Metazoa > Chordata > Ceratodontiformes > Protopteridae > Protopterus > Protopterus annectens. The sequence continues at coordinate 671,218,843 of NC_056750.1, read as the reverse complement.
AGAAGGGTGGGTGTTACTGGTGCAATAACTGTCCAGGGGTGTTGTGAGGCCTGACCTCAAAAGGAAGGTCCACATTTCCCTACAGCACCCACACTGGAGGGCATTACTACACATAGATAACAGGCAATCCATTAACTTGTTTCATATACATTTTACTATATTTTTATGTAAAACAGTTCAGAGATCATAACTGCATGGTCTAGAGACTTCAATCCTGACATCTTGTCACTTGCTAGTCATGATCTCTGTGGAGCCAGATTGTTCTGCTCATCCTCGCAAGAGTCTGTGTAATCCAGTTTTCTCTTGCTTCCCAAAAGCATGCTTTTTGTCTAGCTAATCTAAACAATTTGAATTGTTGATTCAGCTTCCATTTACTGACATAATCCAGTTCAGCATCACAAGAAATTGGAGTCCGTCTCAGCATTCACTGGATGCTGGACAGTGGAAATAATCCAAAGCAGGTTGCCAACTTAACTGCAGGGCATACAAACTTGCAATTACAGCCTGTTTGGAGGAATAAACCATCTGCAGCATGCCCTGTGACATGGGTGGAAACCGAAGCACCTGATGAAAGGTCACATGGAAACATGGAGGACAAGCAAGCTCTGCAGAGAAGGTATTCTGGCCAAGAACTAAACTGGTTTAAACTGTTGTCTATTACATACATACATATAAGGCCACACATTTATAAATACAGCTATAAAATGGACAACGTAAGTGAACAATAACATTGTTAGTCATGCATGTATCAAACGCACGTTTCATGCCGAGGAGAAAACTAGTGTAGGCAACTCAGACTTCACATTCAGTCACAGATCCCTCCTCTGTCACAGACTTCAACATCTCACTTGCAGTTAATTCTGACCTGTGATGGAAGAAGATACTGCAATTTTGCCACAGCATATATTTATTTAGTTTCCTGTCACCATCATGACATTAGTCACATGTAACAGGCTAATGACAAACTGCCTTGGTGTACATTGCCCTTCATATACTATGGATACAGGCATCTACTATTCACACTGTTCTTGAATCATTTACCTAGTAATCTCAACATGCGAATGTGCGCACTTTAGGGAAGAACAAGCGAATAAGCATACTGGGTAAGGGGCTGGAACAAAGTTGTAGGATAAGTGAAACATGAGAGACTCAAACAGAATTTTTTTGGGCACATCTTACTCTTTAAAAATTCCTTTCTACCTGAATGCAAGAGTTGCCAACATCAAAATGATATTTAAAAGAATTAACTAAAGGATGTCTATTCCATTAGCAGAAATGATCACTGCCAGGATAGTTCTAAATGTTTAACAGACATAATTAAATATATGTACTTTCTTTAAAATGAAAGCGTACGTACTTGCCTGCACTGGTGGATATTGCTTCATGTTAAAACTAAAAGACTGATTTTATAGTTTTAAAACAGTGTCTGAAAACAAACACATTGATATTGTTTAAACAGTGCAACTAGCTACCAAGGGGATGCATGCCAAGATGGCTAACTCATTAAAGATAGTATATTTGACTTATTTTTTTCTCTTCTAATAAAGGGATCAAAGACCGATTCTCAGACTACTGCAGTTTGCTATGCCTATGCATGGCAAATGAAAGTTCTGTTGTACTGTTTCCACCTTTATAGACACTAACTTCAATAAATTCCTATAATTCTACCAAAACCAAAAATGTTGAAACAAATTTTCAACATACCATTTATGGACTACTGCTGTCACCAAAACTAAGAAAATTAATTTCTTCAACTTCAGTCCCAAATGCTATTTATGAATATGACTGCAACTATTAATATTTAATATTAAAGCCAACCTGACATCGAGACTAGTTAAAGTGCATGATCCACTGGAACTCGTACATATGCAATGTATCACAAACAGGGTCTCGTAACATATCCTTGCAACCTATGAGTCCCTCTCCATGTCCCAGGAAATCCATACTACCTATATAAACATATTAGAGTCCCTCAATGTTGAACTCATACAATATTCATGGAGGATCTCAACTACCCCTCTACAGATTAGGAATCCTACACTACTTCTAATGCATAAGCTCAGTGATTCCTAAACTTTATTTATACTAACATCCTGGAACAGTTGGTCTCTATTCTCCTACCAGGGGTACAAATATCTTTCACTTTGTACTCGCAAATACAGGGGAGGGAGTGATGTATCTCACCCAATGTAATGTCTTCACTCATCAGATCTGACCCTAAGGCAGTATTGCTTGAAATAAAAATTAAATCCTGAAATTCAGCAAAATCAAAAACATTTAGGAGCTATTTCAAGGTTAACCTCTCTCTAATAAGCAACATCATGGCTAAATTCCAAGCACCCTGAAACCCACTTAATAACAAAACATATGTTGAGCTATTTACAAAATCTCTGTACAGTCATATCGCTAGCTGTATAGAGTGATCTGTGCCCACTTGTATTAAGAATAAGACAAACTCAAAAAGAAAAACCACCCTGGTGTAATCACAACATCAATCGGTTATACAACAAAAGAAAAAAAATCTTGGCCAAGCATAAAAGGAACAAAGCCACATAGCCAGCCTTAGGCATAGGCCAACTAGGTGGCCGCCTAGGGCACTGCTCTTGCAGGGGTGCTTTTCCAGTATTTATTTAATGTAGGTAGACCAGGATGGGGGCACCAGGTGGTGTGGTGGGGGGCGTCATGGAGCCCTTTTGCCTAGGGCACCAGTTGATCTAAGGCCGCTCATGAAAGCCATACATACTAAAAGCCCCCTCACCAATCTAAACAAGCAGCTAAAAGGGTTAATTAATATTTCAAAGGCTGTATTCGAATACTTGAAGAAAAAAATAGCTTCTCAGGCAGAGGACCACCACAAAGCTTTCTACAGATATGTCTGTAACCTCAGCGGAAATACACAGCAATGTGCAGAATTTACTGTAAACGGCATGTTGATGGCTGATCTTTAAGTGGAAGAGATAATGAAATGGAGCAAAACTACCGCCGAGAAGAAATAAGTTTAAGGCTAAGAATCTAAATGGTACAAAAAACTGTACAAGTCATTAAACGTTAACAGTGTTCCATACAAACTGTGGGAAACCGTGCAAGAAATGTTATTTTTAGTGTGTAATATTCACTCCAAAGTATGTTCCATTCTTTTAGCCATTTACCATAAATTGGAAAAATCACCAGAATGCTGCTGATCTGCTTGACTGAGGCTTATTATATATAGTTTACACAACAACAGCAGACTCTGGGGATTAACTAAATAAAAGGACAGCGATGCTGATCCTATTGTTATTTTCCATAAAACCAGTTCGCGTTTGATAACAGACTGGGCTTTGCAAGGAGTGACAGTTGTTTACTAAGCATCTTTTGTGGAATGCATCTTTGAAACAGCAGAAGCGATTTGTGGCACTATGACAGGAACACACAATGTACAGGATATCAATGCAGAAAGTCACAACATGTGCACATAGGGTTGCCAGTTTTCTTTGTGGATTAAACCGGACTAAGGTCACGCCCCTCGCATCACCCATAACTCCACCCATTCCCACCCCCTCTCCCATCCATGCTCCACCTGTTTTGTGACATCACCATGACATCAGTTGATGGGAACGCCCTCTTTTTCTGTTCCGGATGCCTGCTTTTCGCCGATTTACTATGCTTTTCTGTAAAAAAGCATAGTAAGTCAGCCAATTTAACAAAGAATGATAGTCTGTTTCTTTACCATTCACCTCAGAAGCCTCATCAAAATGCGCTACAACCTGGAAAAGGTTTGCATGACACACTGTTCTTAACAACTGTCACTTCGGCACAATGTTAAAAAATCTGTTGCAATACTGAAGCAGCATTCATTAAAAAATCATCTACAGCCATAAATGTTTACTAAAGTGTATCACAAATTATCAACAGGTATTTAATAAACTACAGTCGAGTAACACAGCCAGAGAAGTAGTGTTGACTATTGACTGTTGCCCTAAGTGGTAAGCATCATACATGAGTTGTTCAAGTTGCAGTACACTACAATGCTTCAGGCAATCAAAAAACAAAAATTCTAATGCATCAAAACTTCACAAGTCAACTCATTTTTTTCATAAATAAAACACTATTCCAACATAGAAAACTAATACACTGCAGGGACTGCACAGCTGAACCTGTACTGTTACTTTGGCACATTTACACAAGACAAGTGACTAAAGCAGTACTCAAAAAGTACGTGCAGCCCAAATAAGTGTTATTTCTGCTACAACTATGCACATTAAACACGTTTGCATAGGGGCGTGTGCCATTGATACTGCTCCTGACAAATATTCAGCTTTTACTATCTACAATACGGTGTTTTAACAGGTACAAACTATGTTATGATTTCTAAACCATCCAATGCTTTTGACCAATAACTTACAGAAAGTTTTCCATTCTGATGCTTACTAGAGACCCTTCCATAAATGAGCTGTGTTGTTGAGAGACGCTTCTTGGCTCACCACGACTACGAGAGGGTGCTCCAGGCAATGCCCCAGTCATCATAGCTCTGAGTTGCGTCATCTATGGACTGGCTCAGGTAGTAAGTCAATAAAGATATTTGAGAACATTTCATTCCTTTCAAGTTCGCTGCCATTTTCAGTTGTCACCGAAACAACTTATGTAAAAAAGATGCAGACAGCGACAGTCAGAATCATTTAGTCTTTTGATTTTTTTTCACTGTGCCGGGAAGCAGAGGGGCAGGCCTAATAAGTTAATCTGCTTTTATTATTGGCTTTTGTTGTAGGAGGCGGAGGCAAAGGTGTAACCATCCATAACGGTTTGTGTGTTCTGTTTTGAGAGTGTACGCTTGAATTGATTACCGGTAAATAATGTCTTCCTAAGTACTCTGTCAAATATTTGAGAACTGCAGCCAGGGGTGTAGAAAGCAGATTCCACATAACCCCTCAGACAAAATGTGTACATGTCTCAAAATGCTGAACCCAAGCACAGTGTTGCGTTTGAAAAGCTTTCAAACAATTGTGCGGGGTATTTTGCGAGGGTGCCCTTGCTAGTGACATTATTTACTTAACATATAAGAAGGATTTTCTTACTTACCCCCTACCCTCTAGAAGTATTAATGTTGAGAACTGTCTAATAGTAAGCAGCAAGATCAAGTGAAGATCGCTACTTAATAGCATCCCCATAATGCTTGAGACCATGGCAGCCAGTGGCACAAAACCCGGACTTCACATGTCCGGTTTTGAAGGGAATTTGTAACCGGACAATTTGTCAGAAAACCGGACAGTCCGGTCAAAAACCGGACAGCTGGCAACCCTATCTGCACATCACTATGGACACAGGTATCCCTGCATATGACCAGGTGTGGCAGACAGAATTCTGTCCGAAGGAAATTAAATGCTCCCTGCTGAATAGAAGCAGTAGAGATGACTAGTCTGACCTCACATGGGTCCTCACCTCTACAACAGAATTGTGGGTAGGAGACGTAGCGCCAGCACAAGCTTTTAACAAGACTAAGGCAATAAGCAGACTTCACATTGCATTATCAAAAGAGCAGCACCTGCCTTAACATCAGTAGCTAAGGATGTCACTCAGTGTAATCCTTCCTGTCTGAAGGACAGGTGAGGAAGATTAACAGTTAGTTGATTCTTTTCCCATATGTCAACTGCTCAAATCTGTGTATGGTTTTATTGGCATTTGTTTAAATGTCAAAGACCATGAAGGCACATATCCATTGACCCAGCTCATAATTACTTCTATTATCTGTGCAATAAGAATGTACAGTCCAGGAAACCCAGACTGCTATATGCTGCAAATGCAATAATAATCACAAAGACTCAGATACATGTTGAATTTCCAGGTATGTATCTTAAATTCAATAATTTAACAAGGTATGTCATGAAATCAACAGTAGTGAAACATGCACGGAGTTCATGCAGAAACTGAGAGGGCCATTCAATGCATGATGGAAAGGGGAAAAATCATGTTTAAACTGTTCTCTGCCCACAAATTCAAGCACAAACACAAGTGCAAGCAGAGAGGTTTTAATCCTTTAAAGTACTGGCATCATCTCTGATTCACTCCTGAAAGGTCATTGTACAAGAGTGCACTCTCTGGGGACAAAGAGGTTTAATCAAACACTGGTATGTTGACTCCTACAAGTCTGGTAACAGGGAGGGCTTGCAGAACAGCTGCTAAACATAAACAATACTGCGCTTTGTTAACACTGGTTCCAACTGACTTTGCTGACTGATTAGGTTTGAATTAAGACAAGCTACCTAATGACAGAAAGCGATGGTGCTATATTTACCTTTGCATGTGCAAGTAATGTCTGCTTTTTGCAAGCCTTGTTGATTTTTCAGAAGGAATTAAGACTACAGAGTGAGTGACCAGCAGTACAGAAAGCACAGTGATACAGACAGAAAAAATGCACTTAAGCCCTTCAGTTCAATTCAAAATTAAAGTTTGAATTTGGCAAACCATGAAGCCCCTCTCAATGATTAAATGCTGCATCTGCAAATTATTTTCTTTCGTCAGGTAAAAACTAAAGTAACAATTCAATCATGAACAACTATGCAGTGACTGCCACTTACAAGCAGTTAAATAAATCTCAGATTGAAAAAGAAATGAATTTATCACATTGGTTGACTGGGACAGTATGACTGGGCACCGAACCCTTTTTCAGCATAGGCTTGGGAAGAGAAGCTTCAAGAAAATAACTCTTGCTATTGTACTGAAACAGTTTTGTCATAGCTAACAAAAACAGCCAGAATAAATCAGAACATAATATACAGGATAACAGATCTGAGTTGTTTTCTGTTTTATTCTCCTCCCTCACACCAGTGACTTAGATGTAATATAATGCTAAACTAGATTACTAACAATGAGGACACAGAACAGCTTCAGTTCCAGACAACCTGCCCCAATACTGACAACAGAACAGCATTGCTCCACTAAAAATTCCACTCTAAAACAATCTTACTGGTCTTCCTTCTTGAACTCTGTCTCTTCTACCTTGTTTCATGACTCACCATGAGGAGACTTATCTATACCTTTCATTCTTATAGTAGTGGAATGCTTTCTCAGCGCTCATGCACACACGCACAGTGTGAAGCTAAACCTGGATAATTCTCGCCAACACCATACAGAGTATAGCAAAACATGTACTCTACACTTCACTGCCCCACAGCATACCGACAAAGTATTACTCAGTCCATTTGGTAGACTACTTTTTTCTTCTACAGGCCAAGTATTTTACTGTTGACTTCACTACGCGACTAAAACTTAAATAGGTTTCTGGCACTCTAAACTGTGAACAATTCTGAGAGTTTTAAATGAAGCAGTAAAAGTTGCAATTCAGTGCAACAATATGAAAGTATTTTCTTGCATGGGGTTTCACCCCACTCACCGCTATATTCTTGGCACTTCAATACATTACCTCCAAGACTGCTGCACCCCGGATTTAAGCGAATGAATTTCTGAGTGCTGAACACAACCACATTACAATTCTGCCTTAATCCCTTACTTATTAATACTCCTTAAAATCTGTAAACCATCCTACACAATCTCATTTCACAATAGTGGTACACATAATGACCTTTCAAGTGACAGACCAATCACTATTCTATTCTACTCTATTCATTCTCGAAGAAATCCTAGAAATAATAACAAAAACAGTTAAAACATCTAACAATCTATTCTCATCCAACCAACTTGGATACTGTTCAAGACGTAGCAGTGATGCTGCTCTAGTATCCTTCATAACTACCACTAAACTTTAAAAACATCAACATTTTCACACTGCATTAATTTTTCTAGACCTCACAAAAGCCTTTTATACCATTTCCCACCTTCTATTACTTCACATGCTAACAAAATGGACCTTAGTAAGCAAACCCTAACACGGTTCAAGCGCTCTCTCTCTCAAGCAGATCCCAAGCAGGGTACTAGGCTCAAGCCTACTCTGAACTTCAAAAACTGTATCATTAGAGTACATCAGGGCTCCAACCTATGACGTAGCCTCTGTGATGCCCGAGCACTGGCCCAGTAATGAAGGAGCCGCAATCCTCACCACAGGCAACAGTAGGGAACATGCACACTGGGAGGATGACAAGTACACACACACTCTAAAGTACAATTTCCCTTAAGAGCACACAGAGACCACAGTCAGTCTGGGGCTGGTTTCTCCCTCTTTCTCCAGATCCCCACTAAGAGTCTCCACTGGCACAGCTATTGAGTTGAGTCCTTAGCCAGGGTTCCAAGCCAAGTTCTCCAACACTCTCACTGTCCGACCAGTGCTTCGTGTCCCTGCCCAAGTAGCTGACACACACACACTTTGAGGTTTGATTTACACAGACACACACACACACACACACACACACACACACACACACACACACACACACACACACACACACACCTGGGAAAGGCTGGCACAGGTTTACAAGCTATGCCCCCTTCTGCCCAGACTATACGGTAGTTATCACTGCCACCAGAACTCGTTATCAGCTACTTTAAGCCTCTTAAAGGGTGTCCAATCCTACTGTGTAATGTTACTAGTAATCCAAATTGTAGTCTGACCAACAGCAAGGCTATTAGGAGTGGCCTGCAAAGTGGTAACAAATAAATATACAAGTACTCTCAGAGCTTAACTATGTCTCACAAATATCAGCCACAAAGATAAGTTTAAATATATTTAATAATATATAATAAAAAAAACAAGAAAATACTCAGTAAATCATCACAGTAACGTCAGAGTTCAAAATCACAGGAAATATTTAAAACACTGCAGGACAGTCTCAAATAAATGCAAAAAACTTTTAAACTAATCTTTACTATATTTGTAACTATATCTAAAAAGAATTTACTGTACCCTAATTGACTTATTTACAGCATGGCAAGACAGATGTTGTGAGTGGATGTTTCCAGCAGATGAAACCAGGCCAAAAGACAAAATACAAAATGCCCAGTCACTCTCTCAGAGAGTTCTTAAATTAATATCAAATATTCCTGCTGGGATACTTGCAGCATGACATCACTTTTTGCCACCTGACTTCAGTTCCCAGGCTCAACAACCAGTGCTACAAACTGCTAGCATTTAGCATCTCCCTGTGAAAATACATAACGTTCAGATGTTTGTAACTGCTGGAAGACATAGAATAAAACACAAAATAAATGCAGAAGGCTCCCTAGTTTTAGACATCCTGTCTCCTCGCTGCACTGAAACCATTTTATTACGTGGTTATAAAACAATTTCAACAATTTTTCTGAAGTTTTGCAACTTAACCTTTTATGTTCCAGTTTCCACTGTTAAAAATATATACATTTACATAGCTACAATAATGTATACACATTTCTGTTCTCTTCCAGTAGGGTACACTGTGGATACATCTTTAAGCTCAGTACTTTACACAGACTTCTGTTCCAGCAGTTTGATACACACATAACATACAGTTCTAATACAGTGGTAACACAAGCATGAATCATGTTGATATTCACAAATGACATAATTATTTACAAAATTCTAGTGAGCTGGGCTGGCAATATTTCCTTTTGCGACAACCACCTTCATAAACATGCACACAGACATTCCCAATGTCAAATGTGTGTGGTATGCAGATGACTCTACACTCATCTGCTCTGTAGACTCTCACTCAGTTACAATGAACTAAAGTAAGCTAACAATTGATACAGCAATGACTAACAGAATCCAAATTTCTTATTAAAGCAAACAAAACTAAGCTTACTGTATTCAGATCAGGTGATATCTCAATCACCCAACTCAACAAAGCAACCACTCACCATGTTAATCACTAAACTTATGTCATATTTGACCAAAAATCACACCTCAGTAAATGCATATAATACATTACCCAGAAAACAAACTAATTGTCATGCTGTAAAATTGTAAACCCTACCTAACTAATAATGACTTAAACCCACAAACCCTACTACTGCCTACTCTGTTACACTCATCTAGTCTAACAAAAAATTGTTCACCTATCTTCATAAATTTGAACAAACATTTAACAAAATAGCTAAATTTTCACCAAACACCTCCAATAAAACATACTACTACATAAGCCTACAAAAAATAACTATTTAGAATTAAAAAGAACACTTACATTTAATCAGCAAAAGGTAGTATAAACCCAATGTTAGTCCAGTTATCTCAAACATCACTAACGCATACAACCACATAAGAAATTTGAGGTCACAAAATCAAAACCTTCTAGAAGTCACCAAACCCAACAGAAATTTTGTATGTATGTACTTGGAATCTAATCAACACACATTTCTTCTAAACATGAAAAATTATCCTAAAAATTCAAGTGGCACGGCACCTGTAATTGTTGCTGATCCCTTCCTCCTATAATATCCCCTATTTTTCAGATTACTCTGTGTTATAACTGTAACTTAAATAACAATGTATTTTGTAAAGACTTTATAGCATTGTACTTTTTTGAAGAATTATTGTGTATATCACGCAGACTTTTGTTCCTGCCATTTGTAAACTCTTGGTGATACATGTGTATGCATGGAGCTTTTCTCCCCAGGCCTCTGCTAACAAAGATCGCTTGCTTTGATGAACTATCACAGTAAACAAATGGAAATACATTAAATAAATTAGTCATGTACTGTATTTTCAGGATTTTATCTACTTAGTTTGCTGCTACACACTCCAATAAAGAAACTGTTCTATTAGTACTAATGATTGTGTGCAAATGTATGAGCATGATTGTGTGCAAATGTATGAGCATGTATTTCATATATCTCAATGTGGGTGAAAAGAGGCCCTTCCATCATCCAGTTCTCACTGGAAAACCAATCTACACTGTACCTAATATCGGAGTTGAACCCCAGAATTGCAATGTAAACTGCATCAAATCTCACAGATATAGACTATGATGAACAATCTACAATGTATCTAATTTCAGAGATATACAGCAGGAAAAAGTATGCTGTACCTAGTCTCAGCTGAAAAGCAATCTACAATGCATCTAAAGTTAGAAACAAGCCATAGGAAAAACAGTCTATCCTGCACAAAATCTTACAGGTATGTAGCAGGGAAAAAGTGCTCTATACAGCATGTAATCTCAGAGGTATGCCATAGGAAAAGAAATCTAGACTACACCAAAATCTAGAGGTGTACTCAAAAAAAATTTTACTCTACACCTATTCACACAGTTTCACGTACCTAATGTTTTAATCTCAGAGGCAAACTTTATGAAACTGGTCTATACTTGTAGTACGCTATAAATTAAACCACCAGATGTTCCACTGTGTATGGATTTACTTGCTGATGCAATGCTTCAACAGCTATGGCACCCAAATCCATATCAAATTAAATCAGATATTTTTGGGGTTTACAAGTTGTGTTTGCACAGAGCTTTTCACACTGTTGTCATTTGTTGCTGCTGCTTCCAGGAACTTTGGATTATTTGTTAAAACTTCTGAATCAATAAAGACATCTGTTGAATCGTCTATAAGATATAGCACCCTTTTTTCCAAGTATTCCAAGTATTACAGAATCTCGATACAAAAATTAATTTGCAGGCAAGGTGAATGAGGGAAAAAAAGCCATGGAAATGGTATCTTGATGTGGGATGAACACCTGAACTTCTGCCATACAGTTTTTCTTGCCAACGAGACTGTAAAAAAAGAGTAGTGCAAAACTAATAAACTTTCCAAAGAAAGAGACATACTACTTGGGTTTCAAAAATTACACTAGTCATAAAAACAAGTCTAGATTAAAACAAACACTGAAACTACTCACTTTTATCAAATATTCTTGAATTAATTATAAACTTATTTTGCTCTCAAAGAATGAAAAGAAAATTGTGAATGTAATGTTATCAAGACATGAATGGAGAGCATAGCCAGTGTGCCTGCTGAAACAATCTGTGCAAATTTTACAATAAAAAAAAGAATCACCAGCCAAGTGAGGCAATGCCAAAAGAACAACGGCTTAAAGAGTGTTTTTTTCAAGCATAAAACAAAAACTTCATCAGATTAAACAATATGGGTAAGTACAAATGTGGATCTTACAACCAGTCTAAGTTCACTTTAGACATGGAAAACATGAATGTGGCAGGATAAACACAGAGTAGTGCCCCAATGGACCTTTTGATTTTAGTGTCAATGGGGCTAGTATACTTGGCACAGTGCTCATCTTGTTCTTGCTTTTACTTGGGTAAGACTGAGCAAAAGTTGAGAAAACAATTTATCAAAATCTACATGCTGTAAAAAGGGCTAATTTGACCAATACCTTGTGCAAGCTCTCCTAAGATGGTGTGCAATATAAAGAGTTTTGTTTTGTTTGTTTTGGAAAGGGCAGTCACAGATTTAAGATGGGGGAAATGGCATACCAAGCTTGAAGCTAGGGAGCTTCAGTGGCAGATTAAACTGAATGCCTCTACCCCCCCAGCATAAATAAGACTTCAATAAATAGCCTAACACTTAAAAGTGTTAAATTATGATTTTTGCTACTCTTTCATATAAAAACATGTAATTTTCATCTGCAGATAATTTAACGTTTAATTTTTTTTTAAATTTTGCTATAATGTATTTATGTGTTGTGTGGTGTGAAAGGAAATATTTATGAATTCATGTAATTATCTCTTTGGCCATATGGCCACACAGAAGCAGCAGACAAGTTTATAAAAGAGGAAATGCATCAGTGAATGCTTAATCTGATGAAATTCCTGTTTTATGTTTGGAATGAAAGTGCTCATTAAACGAGTGTTCTTCTGACTTTACCTACCTTGGTTGCCATTTTTTATACCTGTTAGCTTTCTATTTGCCTCTTTGGACAAATATTTGGTTACAAACTTTACAATAACCAAAGACAAATGTCGGACTGCCACACAGACAAGGTGAGGCATGCTATATATAATGAATTCATACTGATAAATAAAAGTGCAGTTTCATTGAAAACACTAAGAAATCACATAAACATTATTTTTAAAGGGGAACAAATCCTCTGTATTTCCCACACCTGTTACTTCAACGCATAAAATTCCATTGTCAAATAACCATGGAGAAAGGTCCAACACCTCCAGTACAGAAAAATACTACTGCATTCATTCACATACTACAATCATAAATCAGCTGAAGCATAACTGTAAATGTTGAATACATCGAACTACAAACATCGCAGTTAAAAGATGAAGTAAGCTGAATGACAGTTTCAAACAAAAACTATATAATGTAATATGTTCATAGAAACTGTCATTGAATTTAAACAAGGCAAAGCAGCCTTCACTAAACTGGTTGTTGATACAAAGACATGCTCCATAAACAACTACAGACATAACTGCTGCCAAAAGTAAAATTAAAAACTCAAGTTCCATGGGGCTAGACAACAAGCCTGGTGGCTTTTCTAATCAAAGAAAAATTAACCTAAACCAAAAAGCCACACTAAGCAAGATGTTAACATGTGGAGACATTCCATGGGAGAAACAGTACTAGTGCACAAATGGAAATGGGATCACATGATAAAGGAATGACACCACATGCAGCTTATTTTATCCTCATATGTGCAGAGTCAGTAGCACAACAGGTAACACATTCACTTTTGGTACAGAAGTCCGTGGGTTTTATTCCCACACCAGGTAGATTGGTTGCTTACATTTCCTTGTAGTATAATGGGTACCTCCTACAGATGCAATGTTAAACCGAGGTCCCATCTACTTGACGACATGGTAATAGCAGAGTTGTATGTAAAAGATCCCACTGTACCCTTTGAAAAGAGTAGGGGTCCTTTATTTACATACAAAAACTCTTATTTATAAAATATTTACAAACTTTTACAAATGTTCAAATACATAGATATACAAATATATTTGCACATGTTCACAATTTCCTTTAAAATCATAATAAATTTTCATCCCTATTAGACTCCCGCACCTTTTTTTACATAACCACCACCTGATTTCACTTAACAATGTTGCTAAAATCCATTTACCATTAAACATAACTACATTTATTCTTTCATTCCATATAACCCAGATGACATAAAATTAGCATTCTTTATTTCTATTTTTATAATTCAATCATATCCATGGTTATTTTATCCTCCTTTTATATCTAAGAAAAAAATCTTCTTTACATAGTTTTTCCAATAATTTTTTTACTTTTACATTTCAAAAACACATGTTCCTTAGTTTCTTATTCCTGACAAGGTAAACATATTCTATCACTTTTATTTTTATATGGCATATTTCCTTTTACTGGTAATTTGTCTATTACCACTCTCCATAAAATCTTGTCAGTCTACATTCTGATTAAACTCTTTGCTTATTTTTATAGCTTTAATTTTTTTCATCTTTCAGATTTTCCCATGGTTTTACATACTAATGTTTTATCATTATATTCTTATACCATGTTTATATCTTTTCTCTATTATTAATTTTTATTTTCCACAATTTTTTTTTCTTGGTAACATTTTATTTCTTTATTTATATTTTTTTCTCTATTTTACCATATCTCCAAATTTATCATACTTATATTAATATAATTTTACTATTAATCTCTCATCTTTTTCATTTATCCGCTTTAACATGTTGTACATATTAAATGAAGCTTTAATTAACCCTACACCTTCTTCCTCTTTATTTATATGCAAAGCTCCTCTTTTTACTGGGTTTAATCTAGATCTTCTAAAGTAAAAAAAAATATCTGCAATAATTCATTTTCAATTACTGTTGGCAACATAACTACACTTGCTAAGCATGCTAATTTCACATCTTTTTTTCTAAATAATACTTTATATGTTCTCCAGAAAAATACATGTTTATTTTATTTCTTCTGTTGTTTTTGTCCCATTGTATTCTACTGACATCTTTATTCCCAAATTTTATACCCAGCACAGAAAGTTCTTTCATTGTAAAATATATACCTCACCTTTACTACATCACCTAAACCTTTACTTTTCTCTTTATTTAAAGCCATCCCTATTACCCCTAGACACTCATTCATGAAAAGTATTACTTAGTTTATTCATATTTTGTTTTTTTACAATTATTATAATACCTACATATGTTAACAGAACTGGAATTCTTGACCTTCAGGTATTATATACTCCACCTCCTTCATATTGTAATTTCACATCATATCACATTCATAATTAAAGTAAAGAGTATACAACTCATTGAGCATCCCTATCATAGACCACTCTTCTTATGTACCACTTGGCTTAACCAAGCATTTGCAAGTATTTTATTATTACTATACACTGATATATGTAATTTCCTAACTTTCTCACTTATATTATATTCTTTTATTATTACCCATAAGATTTCATGTCCAATTGTATCAAATGCCTTATCAAGGTCTCTTATCATGATTTTTGCTTCTTCTTTTATATTCATATCATCCACAATTTCTCCAACTATCATTAATAATTCTTGACAACCATTCATCTTTATACTATATATAGCATCTTCCATAACATTTTCCACTTCAGTTTCAAATCTTTCATATTATTTTGATAAGATCTTATAATCATTATTATTCAGTACTATTGCTCTCTAGTCTTTAATCGTCTTCCATCTTCCTTCTTCTATACGAATTTAAGTATTCCATTACCAATTCTTTATACTTAACACCTTCACTTGACAACTAAACAATTTTTGCCAATCCCTTAATTTTTTATATATATTTATACCATATTCCATTTGGTCCAGCAGCTAAATCTATATTTACTAGTCCTAATAATTTTTCCAACTCATTTAAAGAAATCTCCTTTTCCAACATTTTCTTCTCTTTTTTCTGTTAACTTGTTTATTTTCCATGTTTTTTCATTACCCTTTTTCCTTTAAACATTTCTTGTACATGTTGTACTATACCATTCATAATCTGTTCCTGAGTTCTTTCTATTTCGCCTTTTGTATTTTTTACTTCTCTTATTGCACTATATCTTCCTTTACTATGTATCTGCTTAATTAACTTGATAATTCTTCACTTTTTCCATGTAAAAATATATTTGCTTGTATAACTATTCTTATATTTTTTTCTCAATTTCTTTAATATCATTCTTTGTCAAAGTATTTTCTGTCATTATTTCCTAAATCTTCCAGTGGATCATTATATGTTCCTTTATATTTTTGTTTTTTTCACATCATATTACCACTATAAAAACTTTTTTATATTTTTCTTTAAATATCATCCATCATTCAGACCATTTTTACAAGCTTTCTCATTTATCCTTATTACTTTGCCTTTTATATATATATTCCTTGTTTTCCTTTATCTCTAGCCATACTGAAAGATTACCAAAAAATCCTGTTTCAACTATCTCCCCTTCTTCTACAACTAAACTTTATGATACTATAACCTATTTCAGTTCTATACATACCCTTTTTCTAAGTCCATGAATTGTTGTCCAATGTTTTAACTTACCACATCTTACAACTTATAAGATTTTTTCCTGTATCATTTACTTTCTTTTTACACTTAACTCATAAATCAATTAAATTCTCCTATTATAATATTCATATTTATCACTATATAGTTTAAAATCTGATGAAGTAAGCTTTCCATTCTTTAAAATTAATATAAGCATACAGTGTTAAAATTCCATATACTTGTTCTTTCCATTTTAAATCTAAACTGGTTAAATCTTCCCGTTTTTGTTAAAGTTACATCTAACATCTTTACTGTATTTCTGAAAACTACATCTATTCCAGAACATCTCTCATTTCTCAAGTTCCAGATTATATTTCTTCCCCATAGTTTCTCTGTTTGTAATCTTTCATTTGTTAAAAACATTGTGTCTTTTAATATAATTACATTTAAAGCAAATGGATTACATAACTCCAAAATTATATTCTTAAAACTATTCACATTCACAGAAAGCACTCTAAAATTTTTATTTTCCCTTTTCCTTAGATTCATGGTTAAAGTTCATAGCTAATTACTAGGCTAGCTTTCTTAACAGACCATTCGAAGCCTAGCAAATTTCCCCTCCCAAAGGTGAGAATCAAACATGTGCCTTGTGTCTGAGAGTTAAACACCTTATATTCTATTTTAATTCATTTCCTGTTTTGCACTTATCCCTCTACATTTTCTTTTCTTTTACCCTTATGCCAATAGAAATTTTTTTTTTCTTTTACTACTTCCCAATTTATTTCTTCATCATTTTAGAACATTCTTCTATGCCATCTTTATTATTTCATTTAATTTTTCTTCTATTATTTCTAAAATTTCTTTTTTGTTCATTTTCTTTTGCTTTACTCTTCATTTTTTGCAATCCATCCATTAATGTCCAATTTTGTGACATTTATAACACAATTTACATTTTTTGCAACATGTCCCATTTCCCCACAAATAACATTTTTTTTATCACTGGTACTTAACAAATGTACTTTTCCACAAAAAAAACATGGTTTGTGCTGTCCCCAGTATTTTATGATACCCCTATTCCCCTCCACATTTATCATACTTGTTATATGTATATTTTTTCTCTTTCCATTTTTTAACATAATATTAAAATCCCATCTACCAGTCTATAAACCCTTGTTATCATAAACTTTTGCAATGCCCAGTACTTATTTACATAAGGTTTTCACATGTCCTTTTAAAGTCTCTCTTTTCACCTCTGTTCAAAATTTACATGAATTTTTCTTTTTTGTTTCCCTGTTACATATATGCTTTTATCACAAAGGTTCCATGGGTTATGGTTTTTCTTTTTTTCATATTCTCAAAGAAAAATTTCCATTGAAAAGCAGTCTAAAATATAATGACACGACATGTCTGTATGTTAATAAGAATAAATGCTGTTACCTCATGTGTTTTTACATCCAAGGAGCTATTAAACTGTCCTATACTTTATATATGTCCATTTTTGCCTTCTTTACTGTGACTTCTTCCACATACTTCTGTTTCTCATTTTCTTCTGCCTTCTTTTCTGCTTTTCCCCTTTTGCCTTCTTTTACTTTTTCTGCATACATTTCTTTTCCATCTCACTACTGTTCTTCAGGATTGTCTCTGTATCCTCCTTTTACATTTTCCAGCCTTGACATTTGCTTTCAGGATTGTCTCTGTATTCTCCTTTCACATTTTCCAGTCTTGATATTTGCTTCTTTCTCCATTTCTCTCATCACTCTATCTCCTTCTCTCTCAGGGCTGTCTCTGTGGCTGCAATGGAAACAGGAAGTGCTCCTGCAAGACAAGTCCTACTAGCAACAATGACTAGAAGAAATTCCCTGATGCCCTTGCCAAATTTCCCTTAGTAGTAAAAATATCACCTTGGGCATCCCCTGAAAAAACGCCACTAGCCTACTAGGACAAACCTAGTTAACAAAGGCTAAATATATTAATAAATAAATTACCAAGGCATACCAAGCTATTCCACATAGACAACTGTAAATTAAGTGTTAAATGTCAATTCATAAGTAATGGATGCACTAGATACAACACTGGCTAAGCAATATGTCACAAGTCAGGGTATTGGGTTAATTGCCTATCATGAGGGGAGTTACCAGTAGAGAGCCTGCAGAATTCCATACTGTGCTTACTTCTTTTTCTGGACCACTCTTCTGACACACAAAATGGGAAATGGTTTCTGGTCAACCAAATATAATAACTACAAACTGGGTACCCTAATTAAGTCAATAAAAATGTATTCATTGATTGGCATTTGTTTGCAGGGATAGTCAAATGGGCTGTTAAGAGCCCATTTCCAGCGGAGGTACATGAACACACAAGGGAATATAACAATATGAATAAGTTTCACAAAGTATATTCACAAAGGCAAATAGTTAATTAAAGTAAAGGTAAGACAAACTGACAATTAGGCACAATTAAAATATAAACTTTAATTACAGAATAAGATAGAGAAAACAAGTGAAAAAGGCTAACATTACATAAAACTTTCGTCCAAAAGTGTAGTTAGATTATCCCCAGACATTCAGTAGATAGTGGTCATTGAAAGAGTTATATCATGAAGCAAAGGCAGTAAGATTTAG
The DNA here is from genome assembly GCF_019279795.1 of Protopterus annectens. Taxonomy (NCBI): domain Eukaryota; kingdom Metazoa; phylum Chordata; order Ceratodontiformes; family Protopteridae; genus Protopterus; species Protopterus annectens. The sequence continues at coordinate 671,199,914 of NC_056750.1, read as the reverse complement.
AAGGGGGGGAGACTTGGTGCAAGTGCATTTCCAGATAGAGGATAGGTTATCCTCACAGAAAAGTTTTAAATGAAGCACAATTCTGATTAGTTCAAATAAATTAATGGTATGGCATTCCAGGTTCTGGTTACAGAACATGAATAAAGAATCTAGCCAGCAGGTAAATCTGGCTTGTGAACCTGTAAAAGTGTTGATTCTCAGATCTGAGAGGCCTCTTGAGATGGTCATAACTAAATAATGAACTAAGAGCAGGACAGTCTAAAGGTTTATAATTTATTTTATGTACCATTGTTAAATGCAGGTAGCAAACACTATGTTTGCTGAGTTGCTGTGTGGTTTTACTTACTAATTGCAGGTAGGAGACAGAGTGTGGACATTCTAGTCAGTTCAGGGAGTGTAGAGCTGTGCAGTGATGGGTAGAAAGTTTGACATTTGTAGCAAACGTGGCGATTTTGTTCTAACATTTCTCAAGCTTTGTTTTTTAGGGAGGACTGAAGATTAGCAAGTGAAGGGGCACCACAGACAAGACAAGGAAGTAGGTAAGTGGTAGCAAGGGTTTGTTTAGTAGAAGGGCTACGGAAGTGTTTGTGTCTGTAAAGAATGGCTAGCTTTTGATGTGTTTTACTAATGTCATACTTGTATGTGTATTTCAAATTTTAGATGTTAATCTGTTATTATTCCAAATATTTTAGTGTGAGTAGCAACTTCAATTGTGGTGTTGCTTTGAGAATGTATAGTGAATGGGGCTTTGTTTATGAGAGTTTTCTTGGGGTAAATCGAATTACCTTGGTTTTGTTTGGATTAAGAGACAGATTATTATTGTATATTCCAGGTCTCTATGGAGGTAAAGGCCAAATGAGTGATTTGTTAAAGATCAGACATGGAATCAGCAGAACTTATAATAGTAGAGTAGTCTGTGTATTGAATGATGCTCAACTCCTGAGAGACTTGCTTGGCTGCAAACATCTGCATTAGAAGCTGAAGCGAAGTGAAACTTGCAGTAGTGCATTTAATATTCTGTTAAGTTCAAACTTGCAGTTTTAAAAGTACTGTATTTTCACTTTTTCTGTTTCCTAATTGTGGGTTTCTAAAGTGTCCTCTGTGTCTCTCTGCAGTTAGTTTCCCAATCTCCCTCCCTGTTCTTGTGTTGGTATTAGTGTTGCTGGCTCTGGAATTGCCCACCCCTCCTGTAAGTCTGTATTAGAACACTCCTCCTGGGTCCATCTCATTTGCTCACTTAGCAAAGTACAGTGAGATCACATTCTGAGTCTAGTGTTCACTCTACTTAATACAGAGAGTGAATCTGAGAAGGCCCCCCTCCCAAAAAAAAAAAAATTAATGTGCTTTTACTGTATTTGTCTTTCCTCCTACTTTATTTTGCTTTTCTTAAAAGTACTCAGTTTTATTTAGTCTGCTGCATTTATTACTGCTTGGTAGTAGCCTGATTAAATTAACTGTTATTCTAAGTCTTTTGGTTTAAGCACTTGGGCTTCATACAGGCTGTTTTACATTAAGAAGGTTTGTGGTCTGCACTGTTGTGGCAGGACAGGTAGCTTACATCCTTCTAAGCTGGGAATTGCTGATTGAAGGCCCAGTGTCTGCTATTCTAAAAGTGTATTAGTTCTGGCTTAAGCACTTGGGCTTCAGGCCAGTTATTCTACATTAAGAAGGTTTGTCGTCTGCACTCTTGTGGGAGGAGAGGCTGGATTCTGCCCTTCTGAGCTGGGAATATCTGCTCACAGGCTTATTTTGCCTGCTTATTTGAACTGTTTCTTTCTGAAATTGGTGCGGCTTGTTGCTGTAGCATAGACCAGATTCAGGCCCGCTGAATCTAGCTTTGTTTGTATAACCTGAGCACTGATCCAGGCCATCTTTTTTGGAGAATGTTCCCCTGCACTCTAGTAAGCAGGGGTGTGCAGTTAAAACTTGTCTGATTGAAGACTGCTGGAACAGGGCTCAGTTTTGAGCTTTTTTTCTGGTTAATTGAGTAACTTGTTTAAATCAGTTTGTTTTCTATTGTTTTATATATATATATATATATATATATATATATATATATATATGTGTATAAAATTGTACTTTATTCATCTGCTTTTACTGTATTTGTGTTTCTTCCTACTTTATTACTAGTGGCATTGACTACAACTCTGATCTGCGATATATAACAATAAGTATCCTTTTCTGTGCATTTAAAGTGTTTTTTTTGAGTGTATCTGCTTTATTTTCTAAAACAAACATATATATATATATATATATATATATATATATATATACACATATACATATATATACTTGCTTCCTGCCTTTCTAAGCTAGTATAGTCCAGTTTTCAGGTTAGTGCTGAATTCAGGGCTGTGTTACAAATCTCTGTGTTTGCCCATACCTTACTTGGATAGAAGGAAGTTTTCAGTTCACCTGTGAGAGAGGGGAGCTTTGAGCAGCCTGTCTGTCCCTGGAGGAGTGGTTTCAGCCCAGAAATTAGTAGTGTATTGACCATTTTGGGCTAATTTCTATCTCTTTCATGTCCCTGCTTTAAATACCGTATTTTCCCGGTTTTGCATGCCGGGCAGCACCAGTTAGCTAGGTTAAAACTCCCGGCTCCACAAAGTCTCCTCTTCAATTTTTCCCTTGGAACGAGACAAACTTCCAACTTAAGCACTCAAGCCACTCATTTCTCAGCCTAGCACTTACTCAAAACTTAAAGCAAGCACTTATAAACCCTAGCACTATACCCTTCTGTACTGTACAGAAGGACAAGGCTCTCTATTCGACCTTACCAGCCATCCAGTAAAACAGTTCACTGTACCTACCCAGGCATGTCCAAAGGGCAGTTTCAGGTGTACTCTCCAGTCTAACTGATGAATCTGGGCATTTTGAGGCAATGTTACAACTGCCTCATGTACACAGACAACTCCCTCCTCCTACCACCAAACACTAATACAGGCGAGAGATGCAATTATACAGCCAAACTGGAGGCTAAGCTCTTTCAACCCAAGACTGGATCAGACAGTCAAGAGGAGAAGGGAAATACTTGCATCACATCACCAGTCTCACATAAACCCATTAAAGCAGCACTGGAAAAAAACACACATAAATACATAAAAACATACTCGGAGGCTCTAAATAAAAATCTGCAAAACCAACAGAGACCTCCAAAGCAAACATCCAAGCAACCTCCACCCCCCAGCACAAACCATTAAACACATACTTCACAAAACCAGTGTGCCATGCAATCACAGCCCTTAAGGCAAAATAACATACCCAACATACTAGTAATAGGTGACTCTATAGTCAGGCACACTGACATCCCACTCACTAGGCTGAATAAGGAGAAGGTTACTGTTAGCTGCCTGTCGGGTGCCAGGATCTGCCACATAACACAAGCACTCTGGTCACTACAGAACAAGTACAAATATGACTCTGTCATTGTCCATGTTGGTGTGAATGACCTGGGCCATACCTCTCTGGACTACATGAAAAGAGACAAGGAAGAGCTCTCTGATCACGTAGCCCAGGCCGGTATGACCCTGACTCTGAGTAGCATCCTGCCCTCACCAAGAATGATACCACGGTATAAAGAAAATATTCTCAATTTCAACAACTGGCTAAGTTTCTGGTGTCATTCAAAGGGGATCCAGTATCTGTCCGCCTGGGATGACATGCAAAAAAAGCCACGCTGCTTCGATAGAGATGGCTTGCACCTGTCACCCTTAGGGTTTCGAATACTGGCCAGGGCTCTTGCCACCCCCATAGTGGCTTTTTAGGCAAGGCTCAAAAGACATACCTACCACCGTAAATAGCACAAGTAACAAAAACTGATGGTAGTGCTACTCAGTGCCAGAAGTCTGAACCTCAAAATGCACGCACTCGAGGCACTCCTCAGTATGGAGAAAATCGATATATGTGCAGTAACAGAAACCTGGTTTAAGGCTCCAGAGAGCACCCCAGCACTATCAGGCTACAACTCATACCATACATTTCGGCCACAGAACCCAAACCGAAATACAAAAGGCGGGGGCGTATCCATATTCATCAAGGATACCCGCACCTCCAGGTTAGTGGCACAGCACAATGCTTCAGAGATCATCCACGTGCAACTAACAATGGGCAAAACTGCAATTCAAATTGTAGCTTGCTACAGATCACCCACCATGTCCCAGGACCCCCATTCCGCATTCCTGGAAACACTGGGAAACATAAAGGTCCTGCCAAACACACTAATATTGGGTGATTTCCATTATCCAAACATTAACTGGGAGAACTACTCAAGTACTAACTCCCTTGCCCAACATTTCCTAGAATTTATAAACTCAAACGCCCTGGTTCAACTGGTCAACATTCCCACCAGAGGGGACAACATATTGGACCTGGTCATCACCAACATGGACGACTGGTGTTCCACACTGGAGGTCAACCCCTCGCTAGTTAGATCTGACTATAAACAAATCACTTTGGATATCCACATTCCACCCCCAGTCAAGAAAACCACCAAGAAAAACTTTTCAAAAGCAAACTTCACGTTACTTAAGATGGAGGTGGAAAGTTTCAAAGCCCCCATGCTGAAGGATAACACTGTCCAAGTTGCAAAATTCTTTACTAATGCATTCTACGGGCACCTCCAAGAATGCATGGATCATGCCATCCCAAGCAAAACCAAGACTCACTCCTCCAAGAAAAGGAAACCAGTCTGGTGGACTCCTGCCATAAACAAGCTATACAATAGAAGGAGGAAACTAGTAGAGAAATGAGTAAAATCCCAAGAAGGGAAGACGTCCCTGATCAGTATCAGCATGAAACTACGATCCCTCATAAAATCATCCAAGGCGAGCTTTGAAAGAAAAATTGCCAAGGACTCCAAAGATAACCACAAGGCATTCTTTAGCTATGTCAAGAATCTAAGTGGCAATGCTCAGATCTGCTCAGAGTTGGTGCAGAATGGCACAAAATGCACTAAACCGACCGATATCGCCAACATCCTGGCAGACAGGTTCAGCGCAAACTTCACCCCCCCCCTCTCATCCCCAAGAGGGCCCATAACCATACCAGAAGAATGGAGAGTCCCTGAAATCACAGACACTCAGGTTAAAACAGCCCTCTCCAAAGCCAAAAACACAGCATCAATGGGACCGGAAGGTGCCCCTGGCTGCATCCTACATGAGCTCAAAAATGAACTAAACCCTCACCTTAACACACTGTTCAAACTTAACCTCTCCACAGGCTACGTACCCATAGAGTGGTACACAGCAGCAGTTATTCCACTCCACAAAGGTGGAGCCACAACAGACCCCAGGAACTATCGCCCTATAAGCTTGCCAAGCTTGGTGTCCAAGGCTATGGAGTGCATCATCATGGAACTCATTAACAGAGACATTGGAAACCTCCAAACATTGGACCCTACCCAGTTCGGCTTTGTTAAGGGCAGATCATGCCTCCTAAACCTGGTGGCCTTCTTTGAGACAGTTACCAAGGCTATAGATGAGGGAAAGGTGGTACACACAGCCTACCTAGACCTCGCAAAGGTCTTCAACACCATTCCCCATTCTAGTATTAGACAAGCTCACCAGCCTGAACATAAACCCCTACGTCACAAGATGGGTTGCCAACTGGCTCATGGACAGAACCCACATGGTGAGAGTTGCGGGAGCTAGGTCCGACTCTAAACCGGTTACAAGTGGAGTTCCCCAGGGTTCACTCCTAGGACTCCTCCTGTTTGGCATGTACTTCTCAGAGGTACAGGCAAGCACAGGAGGACTATGGCTGACCAAGTTTGCAGACGACTGCAAACTAGGGGCTATAACTGACTCTCTGGCTGACACAGACGTCCTCCAAAAGGGTCTCACTGAGACGGATACCTGGTGTCAAAATCATGGCCTCAAGTTAAATGCCAAGAAGTGCATAGTCATCCCATTTGGAAAAAACAAAGTACCCACAAACTACCAAAGTGGTGGTAGTCCCCTAAATATGGAATACGTAATAAGGGATCTGGGGACCCAAGTAGATAGTAATCTCACCTTTAACAATCACATTGCCAAAGTGGTTAGATAATCCTTCTACATGGTCCACCTAATCACAAAAGGATTCACATCCAGATCAAGAGAGGTCATTGTGCCCCTCTACTCATCACTCATCAGACCCATCATAGAGTACAACGCCCCATTTGGGATGTACTTTACAAGACACCTGCAACAGCTGGAAAGACCACAGAAGTACCTCACCAAGAGGATCATTGGCCTCAAACAAATGCCCTATGCAGTTCGACTGAAGAAATTACAGCTGTACTCGGTTGCATACCGCCTACTCAGAAGTGATCTCTGCCTGACATACAAGGCCATGTCCAACCCAGAATTGATGGACATGCTCCACCTAAAGAAAACCTTATCCCCGCGAGCCACACGCTCTAGGGATCTAAACCTCACCACAACAATAAATAGGACGTGCTGGAGGGATATATTCCTGTCCCAGAGACTTCCCATGCTTTGGAACAAGATTCCAATCTACATTAGGCAGAGCTCCTCGCTAACACTCTTCAAAAGAACTCTTGATGAGTGGATGGGAAACAGAAACTTTACCTCGGGGATCACTTCAGTGGGTCTGCTGGACAGAGGCACAGGAAACTAATCTAAGGGGGTGGCGAAAGCCAACACATTCTGGCTAGGCTTATAAATGCCTTCAGGAAGATAGCCTAGTACCTACCTATGAACCTATGAGAGATCCCTGACTGAATGAAGACTGGAGACTATTAATGAAGATACTGAATAGGGGGGATCCTAATATAGAGCCTTGGAGAATGCCAGTAGTGGTACATAGAGAGAGGGTTTTGCCATTTAACAGCCTGTTGTCTATCTGATAGGTAACTTGAGAACCAGTTGATGGGGGGGGGGCAATTTCTGAGAGCTGGGTTAGAAGTACGTGGTGAGAGACTGTACCAAAATCTTTTGATAGGTCAAGAAATAGGGAGGAGACAATTGTACCAGAGTCTCGGGCTTTATTAACTGTGTCCACGAAGGATATCAAGGCAGTTGTAGTACTATGACTTGGTCTAAAATCCATACTGTGTGGAAGACAGGATTTGGTTATTAATGAGAAAGTTTATAAGTTGCATATGTATACATTTTGTATTAACATTGTCCAGAATGATGATTTAATTTTTCATAGTACTACAGATCCAAGCAAAGATATCTTCCAATACAAGTATGTTATTGCCAAGGGGTATGTATAGAACTATGATGCACAATTTTTACATTTATTTATTTTTAGGAAAGAAATACGAATTTCAGCATTAGAGGACTATTGAGCAGTATTTGAGTAAGGGACTATATTGTAGGTGTTAGGAAAAAGTGCAATACCACCTCCTTTTTTGTGGGGCCTATCAGACCTTATTGTTTCAAAGCCTGGAGGGAGGAATCTGGAGTCTTTTATATAAGGTTTTAGCTATGTCTCAGCAATAGCAGTGATGTTTGGTTGACTGTGAGAAAACCAGGCATAAAAGACAGAAATTTTATTACAAATGCTTTGGAAGTTTAGTGTAACCATATGTAAGGATTTACAGAAATTATTGGTGTTAGGTAGCGTGGCTAGATTAGTGGAAGCAGGCCCTGAATTGGGGTGAATGTCCCCATATAGGAGCATGATAGAAAACCTGGAAAAGTAAAATAATGGTTGCTGGTTTCTTATAGATCTACCAAGACAAGTCTGAAAGCAGAGGGTAGTGTTATTTAATGGAATACACAGGATATAGTTTTTTTAATGGGAGAATTTTCACTTTGTGAAAGAGTAGTGGATTTATTTGATAGAGGGTGGGAGATATGTCTGTGTCGCTCTCAGAAGGGTTTAAGAAGGTTGTAGCTGATGAAAGTTTGGGGAGAAGGAGACAGAGTTGAGTGTTGTGAGATTTAATAGTGCACAGAAAAACATGGCAAAAAGAGAGTGAAGCAATAAGTTTATACTACACAGAGACATGATGGGAAAGATGGGATGAAGAATTTAAGATAAAGACTAAGTTGGATTATAGTAGAGAGAGGTATGAGGGGAATGTGATTAAAAGAAAAAGTGAAGTGGAGTAGAGAGTGATTAAATATACAACTAGATAGGATGCACTAGGAAGGAGATGACAGATAAAATTCAGTGGAGTTAAAAACAGGGAGGGTTAGTATTTGAGAGAGCTATAGTTTTGGATATGAGATATATGCTGATAGTTTTTGACAACAGTTTGGAAAGTGATTGGAGAGTGGAGTGGTGGAGGGAAATTAGAGAAGGCAGTATGTGAATAAAGGAAGTATAAGGGAAGTGGACAGGCAGGTAGGTTATTGGCTGGGTTGTCATTGATCACTTTAGAGAAGTGGGTGGAGTTATGTGATTTAAGTTTAGGAGTAGTGGGGGTATGTGGGAAATGGGGGTAGGGTAGGGGAAGGGAGCAGGCTGACCCATGATGGTGGGTGAGTCCAAGAAAAACAATCAGGAACAGCTGAAAGGTATGTGATTCTATTCAAAAGAAAGGCAATGTCTTAGAAACTGTCCCTGCTTGACTCAATGTAGCATTATTTATTTATTTATTTACTTACATGTCCAGTAGTGGGAAAAATATTGGCATAACTTATCAGGAAATCCTTACCGATGTGCTCTAGGAAAAAAACAGCAGTAGTGGCCGTTTAGGGTTTGAGCAAAATTAAGCTACTTTGAAAGTATGGAAAAAGAGAGGAAGCAGAAAAAGTGCTAAAGGATGGGAGGAGGGTCCTCTAGCTGCATGCTTGCCAGACAACAGGCCAATAGACAAATATTAAGCATTAACTAAATAGTGGTCAGCAAGTACAACTTGAAGTAAAACCAAAATATACAGTAAACAAATATATAGGGAAAAGTGCACCCCTACTCTGTAAAGGAATCAGTCTTTCAGGCTATGCAATGTAGGCATTTGAAATCCACTTTAAATTTTTCTTGTAGTGCTGCTTTGAGTATGGAGAACAGTGCAGCTAGTTGCACAGATTTTTGCAGTATCATATGCTAGTTTTGTTAATGTTTCAGCAGGAAGGTTGGTGAGCAGTAACCTCGTGGGAAAGAAAATGAAAAAAGGTGTCGGTAAACAGCGGAATTAAAACTGTAGGTTATAATTTCCAAAAAGCAATAGAGTAAAATGAGGCCAGGTTAAAAGCACACAGGACTTAATGGAAGTTCAAAAAAATAAAATCAGAGGGATTAGCAAAGGAATAGCAGGTATAGCAGTAGGAAAGGCGTATGGAGATCCGCAAAGCAGGTGGAGAGCAAGAGAGTATAACAAACAGAATAATCAACCAGCAAACATAATTAAACATGTATTCTAACACAGAACTTTAGTAGCAACAACAGTGTATAGCTTCTTCTTCTTCTTTCGGCTTTTCCTGGTTAGGGGTCGCCACAGTGGATCATCTGTCTGCTCATGATTGGCAGTGGAGTTTTATAGTGTCAAGTTGCCGGCCCGGTGCCCAACCTTCCACAGAAGGCACACACATGCACACACTCACACCTAGGGCCAATTTAGAGTTTCCAATCCACCTACAGCATGTCTTTGGGGAGGAAACCAGAGCACCCGGAGGAAACCCACGCGACCACAGGGAGAACATGCAGACTCCACACAGAAGGCACCCCAGCTGAGAATCGAACCGGAGAACCTCTTGCTGTGAGGTGACAACGCTAACCGCTGCACCACCGTGGCCGCCCAGCAACAACAGTGTATATACTAACTGTACATATCTCTTTCAAGAGAAGTAGAAATATCAAAGATATGATGTTACATAATGGATTTGTTTCACCTGGTGAAAAGGTTTTGGAATGTGGCACCTTCCCTTGTGGAAGGTGTTTGGTTTGTTCCAACATCATCAAATGTTTTGAAAAAATAAATGGTGCAAAATTCTATTCCACTTCTGATTTTTCATGTAAAACTAAATCAGTGGTATATGCTTTGTCTTGCCCCTGTAACATGTTTTATATAGGGGAGACTAAAAGAATATTCAAGTTACGGTTACAAGAACATATTAGACACATAAAACAATAATGCTACGAGTCCTATAGCTTTACATTTTTTTATTGATCATAGCAGTGACTTTTCACTGTTAAAAGCTTGTATTTTGGAACATATATCAGAAACAGATGAAGTGTTAATGAAAAATAAATTATTGTATAGAGAGACTTTATATATTTTAAAATGTAATACATTATCTCCAGCAGGTCTAAATAGTGAATGTAACTGGAGAGTGTTTCTTTAAAATGTATATATGATTATTTTAATTGATGGTTGATTAATCAGATGATTGTTTGATTAATTGTATTTAAGTGAATAGGACAGTTACATATCATTTGCATGTACAAACTGCATTACACGGAGCAGCAGTTAAAGCCAATTATACTGACACAGGCAAATAAAGACCATCAAATTGGACAGTGTACTGCAGGTAATACTATGCTCAGGCTTCTGCCATTATAACAGAGATGAGAAATACCAACAAACTCCAGAAACACACATTCTTAGAAATAATGGAAACCAGAATTCATGCGCACATTCTAAAAGATGGTCTGCTAAAATATATATGGAAACCAGAATTCATGCGCACATTCTAAAAGATGGTCTGCTAAAATATATATGGAAACCAGAATTCATGCGCACATTCTAAAAGATGGTCTGCTAAAATATATATGGAAACGAGAATTCATGCGCATGTTCTAAAAGATGGTCTGCTAAAATATATACTAAGTACAGCAGTAACAGCATCACTTTTAATGGCAGTAAATGTCACATCATAAGACTTTACAAAAGGACAAAAACTAGGACTACAAATATAAATAATCTACATATAATATAATAAGACGCAGTCACTAAAGATCTACGGACATTACGAGGCAACAATTTAAACTTAGATTAGTCTGCTTTTGCCACAGTCAGAAAAGCATATTCTATAAACCATCTGCTTCTAAAAGGCAGGCCTAGCCATTCCAGGGAGATCAAAGTCCCACTGTACTGCATTCTGTAGCTTGCAAACATGCACCTTGAGGCAACTTGAAAAGGTAGAATGATTTCTTACCAGACAAATCATGAGGGTGGAAAACATGTGCCATTAAGTTCTGTTTTGCACAGGTCGCACAGATGACCACTGCCTAGACTGCGTGCCAGGTCAACATCTGATACAGTTCTGTTTCAAAGTCTATGCACCATACAACCTTCTTGGGAAGGTGACTCCACAAGTCTGGGGAAACTAATATAAATATCAATTATAAACTGTGACAGATGCATTACACTAACCCTTGCAAGATTATTTCCTTCAGAATATGTTGGGTATTAACTTTCTTTTAAAATAATCTTTGCATATGTGTTAGTGTGTACATCACAATAGTAATAATTGCAAAAGCAGGGAAACAAAGCACAAAATGCTGTGCCATTTCATCACAGATCAGTAACAAGGAAACCAAAAAACACAAACTAACTGGCTATATCATAATTCAGTGTAATTCACCAATGACAATTATATATACACACACCCAAAGATTTACAACAGTGGGTTCTTAAACTCAAGTTCATTATGCATGCATTCTAAGGTAGATGTGAAAATACTCCTACTTTTAAAAATAAAATAAACTATAACTATTGGTAAAACTGTATGATTATGGATATTAAAAATTACATGGAATTCTCCCTCATTGCCCCCACCAACAGAGTGTATCCCTATTCAACCCAAAGTCCGAATTAGTAGTGAAACCATTTTCCTTGGAAATACCAACAAAATGCAGTGCTTTTACTGAAGGCCTGGTAATCCACACAGATCTTTACAGTAGAAATATAACAATGAAAACTTGACATCATTTTTAATTTATTAAAAAAAAGAAATAAGCAAAAATGTATGAAGCCCAATTAAAATCTGTTTTAATGCATTATTATTCTTATATTAAGCACTGCAATTTAACAGTTCTTTTTAAAACTGTGTAATATCACATATATTTTTCCAGAAGAAGATGCCACGTGTAGACTGAAGAGTCACTCACTGACGTAATGTTTAGCCCGTAATGTTTAGCCGTTTGCTCACACTACTCCAGCAAATAAACCTAGTCCTCATCAACAGCAATGTGCTGACATGTTCACTGTGTGATCATTTGTGCAGCTGTTTGACAATGTATTTGCATTACATTTGAAATAGTTGCCTCTGCTCTCAGTTCAAGAAATAGCTTAGTATAAACAGATTTCACACCAGCACAACACAAACTGCAAAATTCATGCCCTCCTTTAAATTTTACTCCTCCTAAACATTATTCTGCATATATGATCACACAAATTATTCGTCCTTCTATATAATTTACTCCCCTCATTTACTAAAGTTCCCACCTCTAATAATTTTATCTCCTTTCCAATTTTCAATACTTTATAGTTGGCTTAGATTTTGATTTTGATTTTCTAGTAATTGCAATTTTGGCAGGCAATAGCGCTAACCTTTGTAAAACCTTACTATATTTAGACAATACATATTCTACATCTCAGCATAAAAGAATCAACTCCTAAGTTAAAATCATTTGCTCCCCCAACATTTCTGCCAAACTACTCTGTTGGGAATTTTTTAAATCTACCAACTTGTTCCATTCCAAAATGAAATGTTCCAAATAAACTCTCTCTTTCCTATCATACCTAATGCTTTTTCTATCTACCTCAGGAAAAATCATCTGAAGTCTACTTGGGGTATAAAAACTTATGCAAACACTTAACTGTAAAAATCCTAAACCTTCTGGTCTTTTTTGCATACCTGGGAGCCGTACAGATATCCCCCACCGTTTCTTTATAAACTGCCTTTCCAATGTCTCTTCTTAATCCTTTCAACTCTCTTCAGATTTATTCTTATTACTAAGTATTTTATATTCCTCACCAAATACCCTTTTGTAACAGTGGCTTCTGTTACAGACTTACCTAAAAACATAACCAGAGGTGGTCTTTCATTTATCACTCCTTTACCCTTTGTTACTGCAAATACTCTAACCAATCCCTAGTAGGGAAAGCAGTCATTAACCTGCAGTCCAAATTTTAGCTTGGCCTCATCCCACTCTATTATCTTTTCCTTCCTATTTACTTATTCCCTGTAGCTTAGTTATTTTGCTAATTTTCTCAAGTAAATTCCAGCACCCTCTTGCCTACTTTCTATACCCTACTTGCAGTCATCCCTGTTGATAAAGTCTCCTTTCTCCATTCACATACTATCTTAATTTTAGAAAACGTTCTGCTACTTTATATATAATACTCCCCATGGTTGTTGTTGTTTTCCTTAGTGCCCTGCACCCAAAATCTTACTCTCTCCTTATTTAACTCCTCCCACCCTATTTCATCATTATTCTGTTCCACTTTGATTTATAATATTCTGTGTGAGTTATGTGCATGAGTCTTAACTGTGTAGCTCCAAACTATCCCTGCAATTCAGGTAATCATTAACCACATTGTTCTATGGGTAGAATCAATTTACACCGCTTAACTCTTGCCCTATTCTCCTGCCAAATAAATTACTGCAAATCTTTATTATCAGCCACAGCTTCTCTGGTTGATAAAAATACACTTGATCTGTATATAAATCTAAAGCGACCAAAAACAACTTCATGCTTGTATCTTATTATCCGTATCCGCAGTCAAGAGCTTCCAGCTTCTAAGTTTTTGTATTATCTTTTAGTTACTTTCTTTCTACATACCATTAAATGACATCATAGAATCCTTTTTAATTCATATACCTAAACAAGTCATCGTAGTGTGTGCACATAAACAAGGGTATTGCTGAACCAATTCAAGTGTGGGTATATAATTTACAGCTATAGCCTTCATTTTATATCCCCAAAATATATAAAATTGTCTTAAAATGTCAAACAACACTGAAATGACCCGTTCTGAACGTATAAAGTACACAATATTATCTACAAATACAGCTAACTTTTCTTTTTTACAATACCAGTTGTATCCTTCAATTTGTGAGTCCCTTACCAAAGGGCGCTGGATAAGTTTGTAGATGTCTGCAAGTCAGGAGCAAACAATGAATCCCCAAAATTACTTGGCCATCCTGAAGGAAAGTTTGTCACAATAAAAAGGGTGCATCAAAATCATGGTCTGAAACTCAATGGCAAAAAATTGCATTGCTGTGTCCTTTGGGAAGTCATGTACCTCAGGAAACTACCACACTGACAATAGGCCTCAGAGATAACCCAGTTGTTCAGGATTTCAGAATTTATGAGGACAGTGAGCTTTTGACTAACATGTCTAATGTTGTAAGAAGTCCTTCTGTACTGCACAGCTTATAAACAAAGATTGTGGCTAGACACACGGGATGTCATTGTCCCCATTTACCCAGCCCTCTTTAAGCCAGTTATTGAATATAGTGCCCCCATCTGCAAGTATCTGTCCAGACACGTGCAACAACTGGAACTCCCACAGAGATACCTTACTAAAATGATACAAGGCATAAACACTTCCTACATGGACCAACTCAAAGCCCTGTCACCGAATTCAGTATCCTACAGACTTGCTAAGAAGTGTCCTGTACCTGGGAAACAAGGAATCCTCCAGCCCACTGCTGATGGACTTACTGTACATCAGCAAGTCACATGGCATCAGAAATACTCTGTCTAGGAATCTAAACCTCCTCTGCAACATCAAGAGAACAGTTTGGAGGGATAGGTGTATTTGGCAAGAGGATACCACTGCTATAGAACTCCCCATCTACATAAAACAAAGTTTATCCCTGTCCGTTTTCATGCACAACTTAGATCTATGGATGAGAAACAGAAACTTTACCCCAGGACTGCCCCCTGTACTACTTATGGACAGGTGCAGCTCCTAGAAAGTCTACCATGCACTGGTCCCCTCAAATTATCTATGGTATGATCCCAGTTATTCTCATTAGAGCCAATATATAATTATTGACCATGGGATGAGTAAGGCCAATCTATAACCAAATGGGCTGGGTTATTTCAATCACAAAAAGTGAAACTAGCTTGGCTTTAAATGGACTGCAAGGGCAGATACCCTGGTACTTACCTACAAACCTTATTTTGTTTGCTAACAGTTCTAAATATAAAGCAAATAGAGTAGATGAGAAGGACATCCCTGCCTAGTTCCTTTGTTCAACCACAACTTGTTGAAGAGAAACACTCTGACCTTTCTCATATCCTCCTGATTAACCTTATTCTATCAGAGAATGCAAATGCTACTGTCCAACTCATAAAATTCAATATGACCCTATTGTATGCTTTCTCTGCATCAAGATTGAACAAATATAGTGGTATCTTCTAACACTCTGCTTCCTTTGAATCACAAATGTTCTATCAATGCTGTCAAATATTTGCCTCCCCTCCACAAAGCCACATTAATCCATATCTATTATCGTGGCAACACCTTTGCCATTATCTTAGCTAATGCAGTAAACATTTCAGAATAATGGTTTAAAATTTAAATTAGTTTATATGAAGCTGGGTCTGAATTATCTTTATTCTCTTTGGGTAATACAGGCACCTCAAACATTCCTTCAAGATGCTGATACTGTCCCCTTTTAAAATGCTGTTAAACAAAACCTTCCAGATCTCAGTTTCAAGTTTCAAACTTCCACAGGATTACCATCTGTTCCAGGAAACTTCTCCGTTGACCAATTACATACCACCATTATAACTCATCCCTTCCTGTGTTAGCTATTAACATTTGAGCCTTATTTTCCTCTAAATGTGGTATTAAGTATTCCATAAATAACTCCATTTGTGCATTTTCTTGGTTTCCCTATTATTCTGCTTTATACAAAATTTAATAGAATACCTTTAATACCTCTTTAGGATCTCTGTTTATTTCTCTTGTCATAGGCCCCTTAAGTTTGCCAACTGCACTACCTACTTTCTGCTGTCACAGTCATCATATTAAGAGTTTTTATATATTGGAGTTATCACAAATACTTGCTTAACAGCAGTCTGTATAAACTCATGCATATTATCCAAATATTACCTTATTTTCCCTTTAGCACTTAGCAATTGTTCACATTCTTGTTCTGTGAGATTCCCCTTCTTCTGCAATACTTTGACTTCTATCAACTTTAGTACATAATTCCTATTACTCCTTTCCCACATCTATTTCTCTCCGTCTTATTTCTACCATGTTTTAATCTCCAGATTAATTTTATCCCACTCCCTAGCTATCCATTCTGAAGAAATTTATATCACCCCTAATCAATTCTGAATAATTTCCACTAAACATTCCTTGGATTCCTCTCTTTTTAACAGACAAATCAGGAAAACACCAGTGCCTCCTTTTACTTTATTACCATGTATCTTTATCTTAGTCTTTTCTGGCACATGATCTGAATCCGAGCCTTCAAATAAACACCCACACTTATGGGAAATATAATTATTATCCAGTCTAGTCTAGTTATTGTACCTTAGAGAATAACACATATAGTCTCTCAGAATTCCTGCTACTCAATTCATATCTTTCATTTCTAAACATTCACATATATTTCTTCAGAAGTCTACCCTCTTTTGTTATATTTTCCCCTCTATGTCACTCTAATACATCCTCACTATTGCAAACCAGGTTCTCGTTCCTACCCATAAATATTCCCTGCTGACATCTAATTTCTCCCCAAATTATCTTAAGATCCCCAAAAGTAGTTTTAGGTGAAACAAACACATTGTAATGTCTTCCTTCATAGCTACAAATAATTGCAACTAACTTACCATTACAGTCTTTATTTTCCTCTTCTATCACTATTGCAGCCCCTGTCAAAATCAGTATTACTCCAAGTTTCCTTCACCCCTGATACTTTCATAAATTTCCATTCTGAAATACTTTCATTGCCAAATACTCTCATTTCTATCCAAATGTGTCCCCTATAACATTATTTGCACACTACATTTTTTATATAATTCAGTACTATTTTTTCTGTATACCTGCAATGCCATTAACATTCCATATTAAAACTGATAAGGCAACAATTCTTATAAAAAGCTATTACTTTCACATATTCAGCTTGACAGATCTTTTGAATATTTCCAACTTGCAAATCTTGCAATTCACATGCACACACTAATGCTTGGCAGGCTGAAATTGAATGCAGTTGCTGCCTCTTATCTCTATATGAACCCATGTCAGATTTCCCAGACATATCATTTCAATAAAAATCCTTAAGAAACAAAAACCTAAATACAATTTCAACCCCAACCCCTTTTACCTCTCATCTAACACACAACTGATGCACACTTCCAAAAAAAGGGAAGTTACCCTTCCATATAGGGCAACTGTCACAGAGAGACAGCTACACTCACAGGGTTTAGTATTCTAAAGGTAGGTTTAATCATGAAGGAAGTCTACGCTACAGCCAGTGCTTCCTCTTGAAAATAAACCTTCTGTTCTTCTCCTGTCTGTTTTGCTCCCGGATGTGAAAAACAACTTGTTTCTATCAGTTAACTGACTTTTAGTGTTTTGAAATAGTGCACTGGCTACTCTTAAATGAATAAACTAAATTGTGCACTGTTATAGTTAATACTGAGGTCTCAAGGCTAATGAAGATGTAGAAGTACTCACTTTGTTCATTGTCAAACTTCAATTATTTTCACTGAAGTACGTGCCGGCTTTCCTTTAAATAAGTAATAAGATGTTTCTTGTGAAAATGACTCCGAGCACATGGTTTAGTCATTTCTTGACTAAATTTTCACGGCCCTACTT